>NC_059072.1:363533360-363615284 GCF_020497125.1 Mauremys mutica | reverse complement strand
GCAGGTGTTGAGGGCTTTCAGGTGGGATTTTTTGGAGGAGATTCTGAGGATGGCCCAGATGATCAGACCGTAGGACAGAGCAATGAGCGTCGGGTCTAACCCAATGACCGCAAATGCTACCACCAAGCCGTACGTCCTGTTAAATGTGATGTCCCCACACGACATCTTCGCCACAGCCATGTGCTCGCAGTGCGTGTGGGGGATAATGCGGTTGGCACAGAATGGCTGCCTGCTCAGGAGCAGGGGCAGGGGCAGAACAAAGAGAATAGCTCTTATCAAAACCACTAGTCCTAGCTTAGCTATTCGTGCATTGGTGAGAATAATGGTGTATCTCAGAGGGCTACATATGGCAACATAGCGATCGAAGGCCATTGTCACAAGGATGGCTGAGTGCATCACAGAAACTGCATGAAGGAAGAACATCTGGGTGAGGCAGCCACCCACAGTAATGCCATTCAAATTGAACCAACATATAAACAGTGCCTTTGGCACGACGGAGGTAGACATGCCAATGTCTGTGAGTGCCAGCATGCAGAGCAGCAGGTACATCGGCTTGTGCAGGGTCTGCTCTTTGTATACAACAGAGAACTGTGAAATTTCCCAATAGACTGATAATGTAGAACATAGAGAAAGGAATGGAAATCCAGACATGAGCAGCTTCCTTGCCAGGGATGCCCATTAGGATGAATGTTGAAGAGTCAGAGCGGGTGAGTTTGAAAGCTGCCATGAGGTGGTCGAAGCATTGATCGGGCTCAGAAATGCTCAAGGTGCCTGTGAAAGGAGAGAAGCAAACTTCTTGGATCTTAACACAAGGAAGAATTACTCCTTCTCCCCCCACCTTTCCCCTCCCCAATCCCTGGTGAGTCCAGATCCAATTCCCTTGGATCTAAAAACAAGGTAAAATCAGTCAGGTTTTTTTAAAAAGAAGGCTTTTAATTAAAGAAAATAAAGGTAAAAGAAAAAAAATCCCTCTGGGAGATAGCATACAAGCTGATCTCACAGACAACAGATTCAAAACACAGAGGATGTTCCCCTGGGCAAACTTAGTAAACAAAAGCATTCCCCTAATGCCAAGCCAAGTTACAAAAAGTAAAATAAACATAAACCTATTTATTTTCTTCCTTAATCCTCGCTACTCTGATAAGAGGCTGGTTCCTTGATCTTTTCCACTCCGGCCAAAACTGAAACTGACTCTAAATAAAGGAAACTTCCCTCCTTCCTTTTGAAACATCTGGTTCTGACAAGGGGGTTACACACTTTATATCAATTAGTATAGTAAATATTTTATAGTTATCACCCATCTAGAACAGGGGTGAGCAGTGAGGTAACAACATTTGCAAATGGCACCAGATTATTTAGGTTATAGTCAAGTCCAGAAAAGTCCTGAGAGGGAGCTAACCAAGCCAGGTCAATGGACAGCAAAATGGCAGATGAAATTCGATGCTCTGTAGACAAACTATTAGAACAGTTTGAGCTGCCAGATATATATCCACTTTAGACCTCACAAAGGGATACTGGCAAATACCTTTGATGCCAGAACCCTGGCAGAAGAAAGCCTTTTCCACGCCCTTCAGCCTGCATTAATTCAGGATCAAGTCATTTGGCCTCCACAGGGTGGCAGTGACTTTTTGGATGGGCGGGATGCAGCAGCACGCTGCTACGATAAATTGAAAATGGTTTTTGGTCCTGTATCTTGTGGCAGCATCCCACACATTGTGCAGATGGCAGTACATTACACACAGAAAAGAAAGCCACCATTAACTGCTAGACTGAATTGTCTGGAAGACTCAGTTTGCCCTGGCATTCTGAGCCCCTGGGATCCGCAAATCATTTCTTCACTCCCAGGGGAGGCTCTCAGGCAGAGGTTCACCACAGTGTATTTTCTGCTCTTCCTGCTGCTCATGGAGCTGAGGGAATTGTCTGGGAGTCCAGCCAACCAGACAGTCTGGGGGGACTGTACGGGGGAATCATAAAGGTCTCTGCCCAGCACGCCGAGTGTCAGACATGTGAGATTCATACACTGATACTCAGGGCTCTTCCTTCCTGTCTCAGTAAGGAGATTTCCTCTCTCTGATGAGTGGGATTTCATTGAGTTGCCTGTTTCTGCATTAAAGTTAGTGCTAAGGGCTTAGGAAGAGTTCCAGGGTTCAAGTCAAGAACCACCTCGGTAGGAATTCACCAGGACAGCAACTTGAAATGTTCAGTATTATCAGAAACACCAAGGGATTTACCTGGTAAGCCTGGAGTTACAAATGCTTTGGAAATAGTTTAGAAAAATATTTGTTTTTTAAGATCAGTTCCTTGTGTCTTACTGTGTCCTTCTATCTGTCTCACTAGCTTCCTTTTTTGGGTTTATGTGGATTTTCCTCTGGTTCGCTCATTTTGTCCTGTTCAGGAACTTCACTGTCCTGTTAAGAACTGCAGCCAAAACCTCTGCAGCAGGCATCTGTGTCACCAGAGAGTTCACATGAAGAATGTGCCACACACTGGCCCCAGAAATGCTGTTCAGGCTGATCTCTCCCTTTTCCCTGGTGCAGGCAGAGAGTGAGTTTAAGCTAGTCTGAGGAGATATTTCTGTGAGCTGTGGCTGTGGGGTCTGGAACATGGTTTTGGTCCTGGGTGAGGGGTATCGCTGTGTGGCAGGGCTGTAAGTTGTGGGGGTGGGGATAGGGGTGAAGAAGCAGGCAGCACTGAGGGTTATTGGGGTGGGGATAGGGGTGTACACGGACAGGTAGAAATCCCGGAGGATTGGGGGGCAACCAGGGAGGATTACCCAGAGAAGCAGTTAGACCTGAGGGTGTTGGGCAGGCAGGGGATGTCTACGGACAGGCAGGTACTGCTTGGGGTTTTGGGTCAGGCAGGGCATACATATATAGGCTGGTAGGGCTGGGGATTGAGGGGACAGGGAGGGGATGTACAAGTACAGGAGAGCAGTGCTGGGGGTCTGGGTGTGCGGAGCGGCATGTAGTGCTGGAGGTTGTGTGAGTAGGCAGGGGGTATACCATGGACAGGCCAGCAGTGCTGGGGAACACGTAAGCAAGCAGGGAGCAGCATGTACACAGAAAAGAGGCAGTGATGCTGAAATGGCTCTGAATCACTGACCTGTCCTCGTCATTATTTATCATCCCACATTTTTTATGTCAGCTGCAACTTCACCAATATTCAGGCATGAGAAGGGCTAGCAGGTGAAGTTGTTGACACGTGTCCCTACTTACACATGTCAGATAAAACCTGTAACCAGGGCCGGCTCCAGGCACCAGCTGAGCAAGCTGGTGCTTGAGGCAGCAGATTCCACGGGGAGGCATTCGGCCCAATCCTAGGGCGGCACTGACGCTTTTTTTGGTGTTGTTGTTTCTGGGCTGCTCTGGCTGCCCTGTAGGGGGCGGAGGAGGGGCGCCCCCTGCAGGAAATTTGACAGGGCAGCCCGCGTCCTTCCCTCCCCGCCGACCGGAGCAGCTCGGAGCCCTCCCGTCAGGTGGCGCGGAGGTGGTGAGCACCCCCCTGAAGCCCTGGCTGCCCCCCGTCTCTCTCGCTCCCTCCCCTTCCCCCCATTAGACCGGGCGCGCACTCTGCAGCACAGGGAGTCCCCTGGCTCCGGCCGCTCTGTGGGTTTTTTTGTTTTGTTCTCCCTGCTTTGCCGGTCGTGCCGTCCCCCCATCCCCGCTTTGCCGCTCCAGCCGCGCCGCAGGTTGGTTTTTTTCACCTGCTTTGCCGCTCCAGCCGTGCAGGTTTTTTTGTTTTTCCCCCACCCTGCTTCGCCGCTCCGGCTGTGCGGCAGGGTTTATTTTTTCTTCCCAGTTTTGCCATTCCAGCTGCGCCCTTTTTTTGTTCCCCCGACCCCGCTTTGCCGCTCTGGCTGCACCGTGTTTTCTTTATTTTCTTCACCTGCTTTGCCGCTCCAGCGCACTGTTCCCCCCTCCCTTACCCGATCCAGCCCCACCGTGGTTTTATGTTGTTGTTGTTTTCTTTCCCCCCTGCTTTGCTGCTCTGGCTGTGCTCCAGTTTCCCCTCCTCCCCCTCTGCCATTCCAGCCACGCCGTTTTTTTGTCCCTCCCCCACCCTGCTTTGCCGCTCTGGCCCCGCTGTGCTTTTGGTTTTGGTTTTGGTTTTTCCCCTGCTTTGCCGCTCCGGTTGACCCTGCAGCCCCCCCCTATACTTTTTTGCTTGGGGCGGCAAAAAAGCCAGAGCTGGCCCTGCCTGTAACTTATATCTCATGCAAAGCTCAGTGCCTGCAAGAAAGTGTCTCACCAAAAGAAACAAGGGAAGTAAGAGAGGTGCAGGCCTGTAGCCCTAAATACCAAGCTCTTGTGCCTCTAGTGCCCATTCTGTTGAGCACAAAGTCATCACCCAGCGTGATTATGTCTGTATCCATGGGGGGGGGGGAAACTTGGCTCCTTTCTAACACAGGAATTGCATTGTTGATCAGATCTATGGTCCATTTAGTCCAGTGCCCTCTCTTTGAAAGTGACAGCCCCAGGTGCTGCAGTAGAAGGTGTAAGAAACCCAGCAGTAGGTGGATGGGGGCAGGGGAGTGACCTTACCATCATGAGGGCATCACCCTTATGCCTAACAGTTAGAGTCTGGCTTGTGCCCTGAAACACAGGGGTTAATAGCATTTCCAAAATATTTATTTAGCTGTAATTATTGTAACTGGAGAGTTTCACTATCCATGTAAATGTCCAAGCTTAGTGCATGGCCTCAACTAACTCTCGTGGCAGCAAGTTCTTCAGTCTAATTAGGCATTTACCGAAGAAAGCATTCTTTTTTAACTGTTTTTATTTTGCCACATTTCAGTTTAATTGAATATGCTCTTGAACTTGTATTATGAGACAGGGAGAACCCATTCTCCATCTACTCTGTACTAGTCAGTATTTTATAGATTTTTCTCATGTTCTCTCTTATTCATCTCCTTTGTAAGGTAACAATACCAGTGTTTTTAACCTTTCTCGGTAAGAGAGTTTCCCTAGGCCCTTGATCATGATCATAGCCCTTCCCTGAACCCCTCTAGTTCTGCAGTATCCTATATGAGAACCGTGCCAGTTCCATATAGCTGTGTCTATAGGATAATGAAACATTGAATAAGTGATTTCTTGGCACTGTATTTTCCATATTATTCCATCTCCCACTCCTCCTGGATGTCAATGTTGTGCTTAGTTCCTGTCAATGCTTGCACTGTGCGCAGGATCTGTACCATGACACCCAGGTCCCTGTTCTGAGTTTCTAAAGTTAAATTAGAACTTTATAAGGTGTTTGAAGACTTCAAGTTTTTCCTTCCAATGGGCAAACACGTTGCAGTTATGGACTTTAAAGCATATCTGCCATCATGCTGCCCATTCACCTGGCTTGGTTAGTTCCCTCTGGAGTCTTCTCTGGACTTGACTATGATGTAAACAATCTGCTGCAATCTGTAAATGTTGCCACCTCACTGCTCACCCCCCTTGCTACATTATTAATAGCCATCAAATATTTACTGCACTATTTGTTATAAAGTGTGTAATCGCCATTGCCATGCATCTCTCCCTCACAGGCATCTTGAGCATTTCTGACACCGATCGACTCTTCGACTACCTCATGGCATCTTTCAACCTCACCCCCTCTGACTCTTCAACATTCATCCTAATGGGCATCCCTGGACTGGAAGCTGCCCATGTCTGGATTTCCATCCCTTTCTCTATGTTCTACTTTATCGGCCTGTTGGGAAATGTCACTGTTCTCTATGTTGTAGGGAAAGAACAGAGCCTCCACAAGCCGATGTACCTGCTGATCTGCATGCTGGCGCTTACAGACATCAGCACGTCTACCTTCGTCGTGCCGAAGGCACTGTGTATATTTTGGTTCAATTTGAAAGACATTACTGTGGGTGGCTGCCTCACCCAGATGTACTTCCTTCATGCAGCTTCTGTTATGCACTCAGCCGTCCTTGTGACAATGGCCTTTGATCGCTACGTTGCCATATGTAACCCTCTGAGATACACCACCATCCTCACCAACGCACGGATAGCTAAGCTAGGGCTAGTGGGTTTCATAAGAGCTGTTCTCTTAATTCTGCCCGAGACCCTGCTCCTGAGGAGGCTGCCATTCTGTGCCAACTGCATTATCCCCAACACGCACTGTGAGCACGTGGCTGTGGCAAAGATGTCATGTGGGGACATCACGGCCAACAGGACGTATGGCTTGATAATAGCATTTGTAGTCATTGGGTTTGACCTGATGCTCATTGCCTTGTCCTACGGTCTGATCATCAGGGCCGTCCTCAGAATCTCCTCCAAGAAAGCCCACCAGAAAGCCCTCAACACTTGCACTGCCCACATCTGTGTGATACTGACATCTTATACTCCCGCCCTTTTCTCCTCTCTGACACAACGGTTTGGTCAGGGCATCGCTCCGCACATTCACATCATCTTGGCCAACCTCTATTTCCTCATCCCTCCCCTGCTCAACCCTATCATTTATGGGGTCAAAACCAAAGAGCTTCGTGACAAATTGGCCAAATACACCTGCAAAATGTGATTGCCTGTGGCCATGGACTTTATCCTTGTGTGACAAGGCGGGGAAAGGAGATCTCCTCATTAATCAAGGGTGCTTTGTCCCCGTTTGGCTGAGCTCAGCATTGTGGAAGTTCACAGTCTGAGAAGTTCCTCACACTTAACATCTTATCACTTCATGACCAAGCACTGCTCTCCCCATTGCTAAGTTTCCTCTCTCTGTCCATCACCTGATCACTTTCAGCATCACCCATCAGCCCCGCCCTCCATACACCCTGACACTCTCTCTTGCCATGACTTCCAGACCACCAGAAGATGCTGCAGCTCTCTGATGCAAGGAGGCTTTCCTTGAGACCCTGTGTGAACAGCATTCTTGATCAGTTTGACAAACAGAGACTATGCTTTCAGATAACCAAAGACAAAGAAAGCAACTACAATGCTGAACTTCTTTAGCATATGTACAGTGATCTGGTGAACAACATTTATCTGACTTTTCTAAGTCCAATCCTTCAGGAAAGTTTCAGATGGAAAGTGTGAATACAGGAAAATGGCTGCAGAGATTGAGACATTCTACTAGAGCTTGTTGGTGAGACTTGCGAAACCCTGTGTTTTTTAGAAACGGATTGCTGTGTTAAACTCCGACGTCACACTGGAGTCTAATTACTTATTGCTTGAGCAGTCGATTTTCACATTGCTGTTCAGCTGGATCTTTCAAAATACACACCAACCCTTCCTGGTGTGAAAGATGTCAGAAGTTGGTGCTGAGATTTCATGTTGGATTTTCTGAAAGAGAGATTGACACCAACCATGCTGGTGATTGAATCACTTGCAGAACTAGGTCCTTCAGGAACAGTCAGCATGGATTCACCAAGGGCAAGTCATGCCTGACTAACCTAGTTGCCTTCTATGACGAGATAACCGGCTCTGTGGATGAGGGGAAAGCAGTGGATGTGCTATTTCTGGACTTTAGCAAAGCTTTTGATACAGTCTCCCACAGTATTCTTGCCAGCAAGTTAAAGAAGTATGGGCTGGATGAATGGATGGTAAAGTGGATAGAAAACTGGCTAGATGGTCGGGCTCAACGTGTAGTGATCAATGGTTCCATGTCTAGTTGGGAGCCGGTATCAAGTGGAGTGCCCCAAGTGTCGGTGCTGGGGCCGGTTTTGTTCAATATCTTCATTAACGATCTGGACGATGGTGTGGACTGCACCCTCAGCAAGTTTGCAGATGACACTAAACTGGGAGGAGTGGTTGATATGCTGGAGGGTAGGGATAGGATACAGAAGGACCTAGACACATTAGAGGATTGGGCCAAAAGAAATATGATGAGGTTCAACAAGGACAAGTGCAGAGTCCTGCACTTAGGACGGCAGAATCCCATGCACTGCTACAGACTAGGGACCGAATGGCTGGGCAGCAGTTCTGCAGAAAAGGACCTAGGGGTTATGGAGGACGAAAAGCTGAATATGAGTCAGCAGTGGGCCCTTGTTGCCAAGAAGGCTAATGGCATTTTAAGTTTTATAAGTAGGGGCATTTCCAGCAGATCGAGGGATGTGATCATTCCCCTCTACTCAGCACTGGTGAGGCCTCATTTGGAGTACTGTGTCCAGTTTTGGGCCCCACACTACAAGAAGGATGTGGATAAATTGGAGAGAGTCCAGCGGAGGTTAACAAAAATGATTAGGGGGCTGGAGCACATGACTTAGGAGGAGAGGCTGAGGGAACTGGGATTGTTTAGCCTGCGGAAGAGAAGAATGAGGGGGGATTTGATAGCTGCTTTCAACTATCTGAAAGGGGGTTCCAAGAAGGATGGATCTAGACTGTTCTCAGTGGTAGAAGATGACAGAACAAGGAGTAATGGTCTCAAGTTGCAGAGGGGGAGGTTTAGGTTGGACATTAGGAAAAACTTTTTCACTAGTAGGGTGGTGAGGAAGTGGAATGGGTTACCTAGGGAGGTGGTGGAATCTCCTTCCTTAGAGGTCTTTAAGGTCAGGCTTGACAAAGCCCTGGCTGGGATGATTTAATTGGGTTTGGTCCTGCTTTGAGCAGGGGGTTGGACTAGATGACCTCCTGAGGTCCCTTCCAACCCTGAGATTCTATGATTCTATGATTCTACTGTGCTCTGCCCTGCACAACCTTTATTGGCTAATATCTCATTTTTGCCATTTTTTCTTGAGACCTTGGACAGTTGGAGCAGAAGTGGAGAGTTTTGCCAGTGGATCACTGGCCTCATATTCAGAACAACCATTTGGAGCAGTTTTGGGATGAAGGTCTCAAATACACGAATGTTGCTGGTGACAAAGACTTCAGTGAACATGGCTTTTCTCTGTTGTTGCTGTCACTACCTTTTAGCAATGCTGCAGTTGAAAGATTGTTTTCCCAGATGAACTTGATAAAAACTTTTGTGAGAGAAGATGCAGGAGGAGCATTTAGAAAACATTCTTCATGTTAGGCGTATATGCAATGACACAAAATTTTTGTGAACATTTTGCCCCAGTGAAAGAAATGATTGCACTGGTCACTGGTGTTATGTATGACCAGCTGCAGAAGCATTCTACTTACAACGAAGACAGTGAGGATGAAATGTTGCCTTTTAGAGTATAACAGTAACAAACTAATTCAACTCAAAATATAGACACTGACTGCAGTCATTGAATGCAATTAGAAAGAAATAATATAATAATGATATTGTTGATTTTACACTCCATATATTTTGGGCTGCTTTTGGGCTATTTTTAACTCTGTCGTTTGCTGTTTTTCATTTGAAACAGCTGCCAATCCTCAATCGGGATACAAGTACCGGTATTGGGGGGTTGATTTTAAATTTGATCATCATCTCATAGCTTTGTTGTTAATGTGGACAAACTCCTGCTTGGGTTTTTAGCTCTTTTTTTAAAATCACATCTGTACTAGATAGCTAAAAAAATCTGTCATTTGTTAGTTGATGTATAGACCAATATGTTAATAAAAAAAACCCAATAACTTTGTTTCAATAAATATACTGAGCAATTTGAGCTTAATTTTTTTTAGTGATTTGAGGCTATTCATGCAGTAGAAATTTGGCAAACTACCTCAAGCTGAGCTAGAGGAAGAGCAGCAACAGCCAGAAACACAAGGGCCAGAGAAGCCGGCCGAAAGGCAGAGTTGGGCTGGAGCCAGAGAAGCAGCACTGAGCCAGAAGGTTTAGAGCTGGGCCAGAGGCTTGGCAGCTCCCCCTACTCCACTCTGGGGCATCCCCTTGCAGCAGCTCCTCACCCCCCACCCTCCGCCCTGAGGCACTCCCTCCCCGCCCCAGGTCACTCCTGCTCCACACACGAGCACCCGGAGCACACCGTCGCTGCTTCACTTCTCCCGCCTCCCAGGCTTGCGGCGCCAAAGAAAATGGCACCCCCCAAATCCTAGTCGCCTAAATGGTTGCACCGGCCCTGCATGGACACAGAATTCTCTCAGAGCACAGGCCCTAGCAATTTGGACATCATGGTGGTAATGGGATAGGTTCATGCCATGGAATGCCGATTCTGGGCCCAGGAAACAAGCACAGACTTGTGGGACCACATAGTGTTGCAGGTCTGGGATGATTTCCAGTGGCTGTGAAACTTTCGCATGCAGAAGGGTACTTTCATATGCATAAGGGCACTTTCCTGCTCCATCCTTAGAGATTTTTAAGGCCCAGATTGACAAAGGCCTGGCTGGGATGATTTAGTTGGAATTGGTCATGCTTTGAGCAGAGGGTTGGACTAGATGATTTTCTGATGTCTCTTCCAACCCTAATCTTCTATGATTCCATGAAGACAGCATCCTGGGCTGGGGACACCCAAGGTCCTGTCCTAAGTGAACATGATGAGAGTGGGGGTTCAGCGTCCCAGGAATCCTAGGCCCTGCTGGGTCGCCATTACAAGGACTGCCACACAGGAGAGTGGAAGGGGAGTCCTTGAGGTCAGGCAGGCCTCTGGGTAAAGGGAGTGAGAGTGGGGACTCAGACCCTTGTGCTAGCCAATTCCCATGGGGTAGTGCAGAAGCCAGGAAAGTTACCCACAATAGTTCCGGAACTGGGAGAAACTGTTGGGTTGGATTTTAGTGACATGTAAAGAGATATGTAAGGTGTGAAATATTCATAGAAATCATAAAAGCTGAAATGTTTAACTTTGTGGGGCAACTTTCTGCATAATATGTATGTAACATCACTGCACTAGACAGCTTCCCAGAGACTGGTATCATATAAAACCTTTTTCCTGCACTATTTTATTATGGGCAGTAAACCTGACATTGGTTATTCATAGAATCATAGAAGACTAGGGTTGGAAGAGACCTCAGGAGGTCATCTAGTCCAACCCCAACTACATCTTCTTAGCCAAGGCTTTGTCAAGCCAGGCCTTAAAAAACTTCTAAGGATGGAGATTCCACCACCTCCCTAGGTAATCCATTTTATTTGGCCTCTTGAACAAAGTTCATATCAGATGAAAGCTTGTTCAAGGAATTGACTACACAGTTTATCAACAACCTGTATGAATCACAGCTTGCTCTCAGATTTTGGTATTGAGACACAATGAAGGCATCCACAGAAATCATTCTCCTGTGCAAAAATGCTGTTGAAATGCTGTGGTTCTGGCTGACGCTGTTCTGCCTCCAGCTCACTTTCAGGTGGTTTGCCAGATTTCTGCTGCATTAATAGCCCAAATTCATTTAGAAGCTAACTCCAAAGTAGCCCAATATATTTCTTAAAATATTTCATCAGATATCTAGAACAGATCTGATATGTTCAAAAAATGTTTCAAGCCCCAGCAGGAGTTTGTCTACATCAGAAACAAAGCTAAGAGATGACAATCAAATTCAATATTAAAACCCCACTACTGGTACTTGAATCCTGATTGAGGGTTGGGAGCTGTTTCAAACAAAAAAGAGTGAATGATGGATTTTAAAATAGCCAAAAAGTAGCCCAAAACATATGTAGTGTAAAACAAAACAAAACAAAATAAACCCAGTAACATTAAATATTATTTATGTATAATTCCATTCAATGATGGTAGTCAATGTCCATATTTTGAGTTGAATTAGTTTGTTATTGTTAGTCTCTAAAGGCAATATTTCATCCTAACGGTCTTTTTTGGCAGTAGAATGCTTCTGCTGTTGGTCATACATATCAGCAGTGACCAGTGCAATCATTTGGGTTGAACACATTCTGAAGTACACACACCTCAAATCCAGGGTAACGCAGTCATGTTCTCAAAAACACACTGTTTCACAACTCTCGCCTACAAACTTTAGTAGAATGTCCTCAATTCCTGCAGCAGCTTTCCTGTATTAGCACCCTTCAACTGACACTTTTGGTTTACCCTTCAGGATTCCTGAATGATTGGAAGTAGAAAAAACGGGTACATTTTGTTTACTGGATTACTGCACATATGTTAAAGAAGTTCAGCATTGTAGTATCTTTCTTTGTCTTTGGCTCTCTGAAGCTCTTTTGGCTTCCATTATTCTGAACTGAGCCAGAACTCTATTCACAAAGGGACTAAGGAAAGCCACCTTGCATCAGAAAGCTGCAGTATCTTCTAGTTGTGTTGAAGTCCTGGAAAGGCCGATGGACAGCGTGTGTGGAGGTGGAGGCTAATGTGTGATGCTGAAAGAGGTCAGGCTATGGTCAGAGAGTGGAAATTCAGGAACAGAGAGAGCAGTGCTTGGTCATGGAGTGATAAGACGTTAGGTATGAGGAACTTCTCAGACTGTGAACCTCCACAATGCTGAGCTCCGCAAAACTGGCACAGAACACCCTTGATTGATGAGGAGATCTCCTTTCCCCCTCTTGTCACACAGATTTAAAGTCAGGGCCCCAGGTGATCACCTTCTGCAAGTGTATTTGCCCAATTTCTCACAAAGCTCTTGGGTTTTGACCCCATAAATGATAGGGTTGAGCATCGGGGGGACAAAGAAATAGAGGTTGGCCAAGATGATGTGAACGTGGGGAGCGATGCCCTGACTGAATCGGTGGGTTAGGTTCGAGAAGAGGTTTAAAACATAAGACATCAACATCACACAGATGTGGGCTGAGCAGGTGTTGAGGGCTTTCAGGTGGGATTTCTTGGAGGAGATTCTGAGGATGGCCCAGATGATCAGACCGTAGGACAGAGCAATGAGCGTCAGGTCTAACCCAATGACCACAAATGCTACCACCAAGCCGTACGTCCTGCTGACTGATGTCCACACAAGACATCTTTTCCACAGCCATGTGCTTGCAGTGCGTGTGGGGGATAATGCGGTTGGCACAGAACGGCTGCCTGCTCAGGAGCAGGGGCAGGGGCAGAACAAAGAGAACAGCTCTTATCAAACCCACTAGCTCTAGCTTAGCTATTCATGCATTGGTGAGAATGGTGGTGTATCTCAGAGGGCTACATATGGCAACGTAGCGATCGAAGGCCATTGTCACAAGGACGGCTGAGTGCATCACAGAAACTCCATGAAGGAAGAACATCTGGGTGAGGCAGCCACCCACAGTAATGCCATTCAAATTGAACCAACATATAAACAGTGTCTTTGGCATGATGGAGGTAGACATGGCAATGTCTGTGAGTGCCAGCATGAAGAGCAACAGGTACATCGGCTTGTGCAGGGTCTGCTCTTTGTATACAACAGAGAACTGTGAAATTTCCCAATAGGCTGATAATGTAGAACATAGAGAAAGGGATGGAAATCCAGACATGAGCAGCTTGCATGCCAGGGATTCCCATTAGGATGAACATTGAAGAGTCAGAGGGGGTGAGTTTGAAAGCTGCCATGAGGTGGTTGAAGCATTGATCGGGCTCAGAAATGCTCAAGGTGCCTGTGAAGGGAGAGAAGCACTGTGAGGGGGTGTCATAGGTTTCACCCCCACTCTGAACCTTAGAGTATAGATGTGGGGAGCTGCATGAGAAGCCCTAAGCTGAATTAGATCAATATGCTGCCACCATCCAAATATTTGAGTCATTTGGAAAACTCTGTCTTCCCCCCAAAAACTTCCCCTCCCTGGGTAGCCTTGAGAGACTCCTCCACCAATTCCCTGGTGAACACCGATCCAAACTCCTTGGATCTTAACACAAGGAAGAATTACTCCTTCTCCCTCCACTCTTCCCCCCCCCCCCCAATCCCTGGTGAGTCCAGATCCAATTCTAAAAACAAGGTAAAATCAGTCAGGTTTTTTTAAAAGAAGGCTTTTAATTAAAGAAAAGAAAGGTAAAAGAAAAAAAATCCCTCTGGCAGATAGCATACAATCTGATCTCACAGACAACAGATTCAAAACACAGAGGATGTTCCCCTGGGCAAACTTAGTACACAAAAGAATTCCCCTAATGCCAAGCCAAGTTACAAAAAGAAAAATAAACATAAACCTATTTATTTCCTTCCTTAATACTTGCTACTCAGATAAGAGATTGGTTCCTTGATCTTTTCCACTCTGGCCAAAACTGAAACTGACTCTAAATAAAGGAAACTTCCCTCCTTCCTTTTGAAACATCTGGTTATGACAAGGGGGTTACACACTTTATATCAATTAGTATAGTAAATATTTTATAGTTATCACCAATCTAGAACAGGGGTGAACAGTGAGGTAACAACATTTGCAAATGACATCAGATAATTTAGGTTATAGTCAGGTCCAGAAAAGTCCTGAGAGGGAGCTAACCAAGCCAGGTCAATGGACAGCATAATGGCAGATGAAATTCGATGCTCTGTAGATGAACTATTAGAACAGTTTGAGCTGACAGAAATATATCCACTTTAGACCTCACAAAGGGATACTGGCAAATACCTTTGATGCCAGAACCCTGGCAGAAGAAAGCCTTTTCCACGCCCTTCAGCCTGCATTAATTCAGGATCAAGTCATTTGGCCTGCACAGAGTGGCAGTGACTTTTTGGATGGTCAGGATTCAGCAGCACGCTGCTACGATAAATTGAAAATGGTTTTTGGTCCTGTATCTTGTGGCAGCATCCCACACATTGTGCAGATGGCAGTACATTACACACAGAAAAGAAAGCCACCATCAACTGCTAGACTGAATTGTCTGGAAGACTCAGTTTGCCCTGGTATTCTGAGCCCCTGGGATCCGCAAATCATTTCTTCACTCCCAGGAGAGGCTCTCAGGCAGAGGTTCTCCACAGTGTATTTTCTGCTCGTCCCACTGCTCATGGAGCTGAGGGAATTGTCTGGGAGTGCAGCCAACCAGACAGTCTGGAGGGACTGTACGGGGGAATCATAAAGGTCTCTGCCCAGCACGCCGAGTGTCAGACATGTGAGATTCATACACTGATTCTCAGGGCTCTTCCTTCCTGTCGCAGTAAAGAGATTTCCTCTCTCTGATGAGCGGGATTTCAGTGAGTTGCATGATTCTGCATTAAAGTTAGTGCTAAGGGCTTAGGAAGAGTTCCAGGGTTGAGGTCAAGAACCACCTTGGTAGGAATTCACCAGGACAGCAACTTGAAATGTTCAGTATTATCAGAAACACCAAGGGATTTACCTGGTAAGCCTGGAGTTACAAATGCTTTGGAAATAGTTTAGAAAAATATTTGTTTTTTAAGATCAGTTCCTTGTGTTTTACTGTGTCCTTCTATCTGTCTCAGTAGCTTCCTTTTTTGGGTTTATGTGGATTTTCCTCTGGTTCGCTCATTTTGTCCTGTTCAGGAACTTCACTGTCCTGTTAAGAACTGCAGCCAAAACCTCTGCAGCAGGCATCTGTGTCACCAGAGAGTTCACAAAAAGAATGTGCCACACACTGGCCCGAGAAATGCTGTTCAGGCTGATCTCTCCCTTTTCCCTAGTGCAGGCAGACAGTGAGTTTAACCTAGTGTGAGGAGATATTTCTGTAAGCTGCGGCTGTGGGGTGTGGAACATGGTTTTGGTCCTGGGTGAGGGGTATCGCTGTGTGGCAGGGCTGTAAGTGGTGGGGGTGGGGATAGGGGTGAACAAGCAGGCAGCACTGAGGGTTATTGGGGTGGGGATAGGAGTGTACACGGACAGGTAGAAAGCCCGGAGGATTGGGGGGCAACCAGGGAGGTTTACGTAGAGAAGCAGTTAGCCCTGAGGGTGTTGGGCAGGCAGGGGATGTCTACGGACAGGCAGGTACTGCTTGGGGTTTTGGGTCAGGCAGGGCATACATATATAGGCTGGTAGGGCTGGGGATTGAGGGGACAGGGAGGGGATGTACAAGCACAGGAGAGCAGTGCTGGGGGTTCTGGGTGTGCGGAGCGGCATGTAGTGCTGGAGGTTGTGTGAGTAGGCAGGGGGCAGACCATGGACAGGCCAGCAGTGCTGGGGAATACGTAAGGAAGCAGGGAGCAGCATGTACACAGAAAGGAGGCAGTGATGCTGAAATTGCTCTGAATCAGTGACCTGTCCTCGTCATTATTTATCATCCCAAATTTTTTATGTCAGCTGCAACTTCACCAATATTCAGGCATGAGAAGGGCTAGCAGGTGAAGTTGTTGACACGTGTCCCTACTTACACATGTCAGATAAAATCTGTAACCAGGGCCGGCTCCAGGCACCAGCTGAGCAAGCTGGTGCTTGGGGCGGCAGATTCTACGGGGCGGCATTCGGCCCAATCCTAGGGCGGCACTGACACTTTTTTTGGTGTTGTTGTTTCTGTGCTGCCCTGGATGCCCTGTAGGGGGCGGAGGAGGGGAGCCTCCTGCAGCACATTTGACAGGGCAGCCCGCGTCCTTCCCTCCCCGCCGACCGGAGCAGATCGGAGCCCTCCCGGCAGGCGGCGCGGAGGTGGTGAGCGCCCCCCTGAAGCCCTGGCTGCCCCCCATCTCTCTCCCCCCTCGCTCCCTCCCCTCCCCCCATTAGACCGGGCGCGCACTCTGCAGCACAGGGAGTCCCTTGGCTCCGGCCGCCCTGTAGGTTTTTTTGTTTTGTTCTCCCTGCTTTGCCGGCCGCGCCGTTCCCCCACCCCCGCTTGGCCGCTCCAGCCGCGCCGCAGGTTGGTTTTTTTCATCTGCTTTGCTGCTCTGGCTGTGCTCCAGTTTCCCCTCCTCCCACTCTGCCATTCCAGCTGCGCCGTTTTATTGTCCCTCCCCCACCCCGCTTTGCCGCTCTGGCCCCGCTGTGGTTTTGGTTTTGGTTTTGGTTTTTCCCCTGCTTTGCCGCTCTGGTTGCCCCTGCACCCCCCCCCCGCCCCGTTTTTATTTTTGGTTGGGGCGGCAAAAAAGCCAGAGCTGGCCCTGCCTGTAACTTATGTCTCATGCAAAGCTCAGTGACTGCAAGAAAGTGTCTCACCAAAAGAAACAAGGGAAGTAAGAGAGGTGCAGGCCTGTAGCCCTAAATACCAAGCTCTTGTGCCCCTCGTGCCCATTCAGTTGAGCACAAAGTCATCACCCAGCGTGATTATGTCTGTATCCATGGGGGGGGGGAACTTGGCTCCTTTCTAACACAGCAATGGCATTGTGGATCAGATCTATGGTCCATTTAGTCCAGTGCCCTCTCTTTGAAAGTGACAGCCCCAGGTGCTGCAGTAGAAGGTGTAAGAAACCCAGCAGTAGGTGGATGGGGGCAGGGGAGTGACCTTACCATCATGAGGGCATCACCCTTATGCCTAACAGTTAGAGTCTGGCTTCTGCCCTGAAACAGAGGGGTGAATGGCATTTCCAAAATATTTATTTAGCTGTAATTATTGTAACTGGATAGTCTCACTATCCATGTAAATGTCCAAGCTTAGTGCATGGCCTCAACTAACTCTCGTGGCAGCAAGTTCTTCAGTCTAATTAGGCATTTACCGAAGAAAACATTCTTTTTTAACTGTTTTTATTTTGCCACATTTCAGTTTAATTGAATATGCTCTTGAACTTGTATTATGAGACAGGGAGAACCCATTCTCCATCTACTCTCTACTAGTCAGTATTTTATAGATTTTTCTCATGTTCTCTCTTATTCATCTCCTTTGTAAGGTAACAATACCAGTGTTTTTAACCTTTATCGGTAAGAGAGTTTCCCTAGGCCCTTGATCATGCTCATAGTCCTTTCCTGAACCCCTCTAGTTCTGCAATATCCTATATGAGAATCGTGCCAGTTCCATATAGCTGAGTCTAGAGGATAATGAAACATTGACTAAGTGATTTCTTGGCACTGTATTTTCCATATTATTCCATCTCCCACTCCTCCTGGATGTCAATGTTGTGCTTAGTTCCTGTCAATGCTTGCACTGTGCACAGGATTTCACAGAGCTCTGTACCATAACACCCAGGTCCCCGTTCTGAGTTTCTAAAGTTAAATTAGAACTTTATAAGGTGTTTGAAGACTTCAAGTTTTTCCCTCCAATGGGCAAACACGTTGCAGTTATGGACTTTAAAGCACATCTGCCATCATGCTGCCCATTCACCTGGCGTGGTTAGTTCCCTCTGGAATCTTCTCTGGACTTGACTATGATGTAAATAATGTGCTGCAATCTGTAAATGTTGCCACCTCACTGCTCACCCCCCTTGCTAGATTATTAATAGCCATCAAATATTTACTGCACTATTTGTTATAAAGTGAGTAATCGCCATTGCCGTGCATCTCTCCCTCACAGGCATCTTGAGCATTTCTGACACCGATCGACTCTTCGACTACCTCATGGCATCTTTCAACCTCACCCCCTCTGACCCTTCAACATTCATCCTAATGGGCATCCCTGGCCTAGAAGCTGCCCACATCTGGATTTCCATCCCTTTCTCTATGTTCTACATTATCGGCCTTTTGGGAAATGTCACTGTTCTCTATGTTGTAGGGAAAGAACAGAGCCTGCACAAGCCGATGTACCTGCTGATCTGCATGCTGGCGCTCACAGACATCAGCGCATCTACCTTCGTCGTGCCGAAGGCACTGTGTATATTTTGGTTCAATTTGAAAGACATTACTGTGGGTGGCTGCCTCACCCAGATGTTCTTCCTTCATGCATCTTCTGTTATGCACTCGGCCGTCCTTGTGACAATGGCCCTTGATCGCTACGTTGCCATATGTAGCCCTCTGAGATACACCAAAATCCTCACCAACGCACGAATAGCTAAGCTAGGGCTAGTGGGTTTGATAAGAGCTGTTCTCTTAATTCTGCCTGAGACCCTGCTCCTGATCAGGCAGCCATTCTGTGCCAACCGCATTATCCCCAACACGCACTGTGAGCACGGGGCTGTGGCAAAGATGTCATGTGGTGACATCACGGCCAACAGGACGTATGGCTTGATAACAGCATTTGTAGTCATCGGGTTTGACCTGATGCTCATTGCCTTGTCCTACGGTCTGATCATCAGGGCCGTCCTCAGAATCTCCTCCAAGAAAGCCCACCAGAAAGCCCTCAACACTTGCACTGCCCACATCTGTGTGATACTGACATCTTATACTCCCGCCCTTTTCTCCTCTCTGACACATCGATTTGGTCAGGGCATCACTCCGCACATTCACATCATCTTGGCCAACCTCTATTTCCTCATCCCTCCCCTGCTCAACCCTATCATTTATGGGGTCAAAACCAAAGAGCTTCGTGACAAATTGGGCAAATACACCTGCAAAATGTGATTGCCTGTGGCCATGGACTTTAACCTTGTGTGACAAAATGGGGAAAGGAGATCTCCTCATTAATCAAGGGTTCCTTGTCCCCATTTGGCTGAGCTCAGCATTGTGGAAGTTCACAGTCTGAGAAGTTCCTCACACTTAACATCTTATCACTTCATGACCAAGCACTGCTCTCCCCATTGCTGAGTTCCCTCTCTTTGTCCATCACCTGATCACTTTCAGCATCACCCATCAGCCCTGCCCTCCATACACCCTGACACTCTCTTTCCATGTCTTCCAGACCACCAGAAGATGCTGCAGCTCTCTGATGCAAGGAGGCTTTCTTTGAGACCCTGTGTGAACAGCATTCTTGATCAGTTTGATAAACAGAGACTATGCTTTCAGATAACCATAGACAAAGAAAGCAACTACAATGCTGAACTTCTTTAGCATATGTACAGTGATCTGGTGAACAAAATGTATCTGACTTTTCTAAGTCCAATCCTTCAGGAAAGTTTCAGATGGAAAGTGTGAATACAGGAAAATGGCTGCAGAGATTGAGACATTCTACTAGAGCTTGTTGGTGAGACTTGCGAAACCCTGTGTTTTTTAGAAACGGATTGGCACATCAGAAAAAGGCAGGCTAATAAACAGGGACAAGTTTTTAAAGTGCTTGTACACAAATGCCAGAAGTCTAAATAATAAGATGGGTGAACTAGAGTGCCTTGTGATAAAGGAGGATATAGATATAATAGGCATCACAGAAACCTGGTGGACTGAGAGCAATCAATGGGACACAATCATTCCGGGGTACAAAATATATCGGAAGGACAGAACAGGCCGTGCACGGGGAGGAGTGGCACTATATGTTAAAGAAAGTGTAGATTCAAATGAAGTAAAAATCTTAAGCGAATCCACAGGTTCCATAGAGTCTCTATGGATAGAAATTTCATGCTCTAGTAAAAATATAACAATAGGGATCTATTATCGACCACTGACCAGGACAGTAATAGTGATGATGAAATGCTAAGGGAAATTAGAGAGGCTATCAAAATTAAGAACCCAATAATAGTGGGGGATTTCAATTATCCCCATATTGACTGGGAACATTTCACTTCAGGACGAAATGCAGAGATAAAATTTCTCGATACTTTAAATGACTGCTTCATGGAGCAGCTGGTACGGGAACCCACAAGGGGAGAGGCGACTCTAGATTTAATCCTGAGTGGAGCGCAGGAGCTGGTCCAAGAGGTAACTATAGCAGGACCGCTTGGAACTAGTGACCATAATACAATAGCATTCAACATCCCTGTGGTGGGAAGAACATCTCAACTGCCCAACACTGTGGCCTTTAATTTCAAAAGGGGGAACTATACAAAAATGAGTGGGTTAGTTAAACAAAAGTTAAAAGGTACAGTGACTAAAGTGAAATCCCTGCAAGTTGCATGGGCCCTTTTTAAAGACACCATAATAGAGGCCCAACTTCAATGTATACCCCAAATTAAGAAAAACAGTAAAAGAACTAAAAAAGAGCCACAGTGGCTTAACAACCATATAAAAGAAGCAGTGAGAGATAAAAAGACTTCCTTTAAAAAGTGGAAGTCAAATCCTAGTGTGGCAAATAGAAAGGAGCACAAACACTGCCAACTTAAGTGCAAGAGTGTAATAAGAAAAGCCAAAGAGGAGTTTGAAGAACGGCTAGCCGAAAACTCCAAAGGTAATAACAAAATGTTTTTAAGTACATCAGAAGCAGGAAGCCTGCTAAACAACCAGTGGGGCCCCTTGATGATCAAAATACAAAAGGAGCGCTTAAAGATGATAAAGTCATTGCGGAGAAACTAAATGGGTTCTTTGCTTCAGTCTTCACGGCTGAGGATGTTAGGGAGATTCCCAAACCTGAGCTGGCTTTTGTAGGTGACAAATCTGAGGAACTGTCACAGATTGAAGTATCACTAGAGGAGGTTTTGGAATTAATTGATAAACTCAACATTAACAAGTCACCGGGACCAGATGGCATTCACCCAAGAGTTCTGAAAGAACTCAAATGTGAAGTTGCGGTACTATTAACTAAGGTTTGTAACCTGTCCTTTAAATCGGCCTCGGTACCCAATGACTGGAAGTTAACTAATGTAACGCCAATATTTAAAAAGGGCTCTAGGGGTGATCCCGGCAATTACAGACCTGTAAGTCTAACGTCGGTACCGGGCAAATTAGTTGAAACAATAGTAAAGAATAAAATTGTCAGACACATAGAAAAACATAAACTCTTGAGCAATAGTCAACATGGTTTCTGTAAAGGGAAATCGTGTCTTACTAATCTATTAGAGTTCATTGAAGGGGTCAACAAACATGTGGACAAGGGGGATCCGGTGGACATAGTGTACTTAGATTTCCAGAAAGCCTTTGACAAGGTCCCTCACCAAAGGCTCTTACGTAAATTAAGCTGTCATGGGATAAAAGGAAAGGTCCTTTTATGGATTGAGAACTGGTTAAAGGACAGGGAACAAAGGGTAGGAATTAATGGTAAATTCTCAGAATGGAGAGGGGTAACTAGTGGTGTTCCCCAAGGGTCAGTCCTAGGACCAATCCTATTCAATTTATTCATAAATGATCTGGAGAAAGGGGTAAATAGTGAGGTGGCAAAGTTTGCAGATGATACTAAACTGCTCAAGATAGTTAAGACCAAAGCAGATTGTGATGAACTTCAAAAAGATCTCACAAAACTAAGTGATTGGGCAACAAAATGGCAAATGAAATTTAATGTGGATAAATGTAAAGTAATGCACATTGGAAAAAATAACCCCAACTATACATACAATATGATGGGGGCTAATTTAGCTACAACGAGTCAGGAAAAAGATCTTGGAGTTATCGTGGATAGTTCTCTGAAGATGTCCACGCAGTGTGCAGAGGCGGTCAAAAAAGCACACAGGATGTTAGGAATCATTAAAAAGGGGATAGAGAATAAGACTGAGAATATATTATTGCCCTTATATAAATCCATGGTACGCCCACATCTCGAATACTGTGTACAGATGTGGTCTCCTCACCTCAAAAAAGATATTCTAGCACTAGAAAAGGTTCAGAAAAGAGCAACTAAAATGATTAGGGGTTTAGAGAGGGTCCCATATGAGGAAAGATTAAAGAGGCTAGGACTCTTCAGTTTGGAAAAGAGAAGACTAAGGGGGGACATGATAGAGGTATATAAAATCATGAGTGATGTTGAGAAAGTGGATAAGGAAAAGTTATTTACTTATTCCCATAATACAAGAACTAGGGGTCACCAAATGAAATTAATAGGCAGCAGGTTTAAAACAAATAAAAGGAAGTTCTTCTTCACGCAGCGCACAGTCAACTTGTGGACCTCCTTACCTGAGGAGGTTGTGAAGGCTAGGACTATAACAATGTTTAAAAGGGGACTGGATAAATTCATGGTGGCTAAGTCCATAAATGGCTATTAGCCAGGATGGGTAAGAATGGTGTCCCTAGCCTCTGTTCGTCAGAGGATGGAGATGGATGGCAGGAGAGAGATCACTTGATCGTTGCCTGTTAGGTTCACTCCCTCAGGGGCACCTGGCATTGGCCACTGTCGGTAGACAGATACTGGGCTAGATGGACGTTTGGTCTGACCCGGTACAGCCTTTCTTATGTTCTTATGTTGTTCTTATTGCTGTGTTAAACTCCGACGTCACACTGGAGTCTAATTAGTTATTGCTTGAGCAGTCGATTTTAACATTGCTTTTCAGCTGGATCTTTCAAAATACACAGGAGAGCAATGCTGGGGGTTCTGGGTGTGCGGAGTGGCATGTAGTGCTGGAGGTTGTGTGAGTAGGCAGGGGGTAGACCATGGACAGGCGAGCAGTGCTGGGGAACACGTAAGCAAGCAGGGAGCAGCATGTACACAGAAAGGAGTCAGTGATGCTGAAATTAATTTTTTTGCTGTGATTGTTGGTCCAAGGCCAGTGCTGGGTCATTTCCTGGCCCCGAGTGTATTGGTGAGAGGATCTCAGGGTGTCTTTGCCCTTCCAAGCCACAGAACTGCAGACTGGGTGTCACAACCTTTAGTTAAGTTTGTTTCCAGTTGTAGTTCTTGAATGTTAATTATGTAACTTCTGGCATTTCACTGGTGGAAAGAACCATTGATCTTTATTCCTCAGCTGCTTCAATCTTCCATCGTATTCTGGCCCCCTGTCTGTATTCTCCTTCCCAATCCCAGGCTGCCCTGATTACAACAGTACGCTGTTCGCCAATGTTATCTCCATGCTCGCCAGTCATTCCTGGCTCCCACAACCTCCGAGCTACCCCACACTCAAAACAGCTCTTCCTCTGCAGGGAGTGAGGTGCCTTCCATCACACTTGCTCCATTGGTGGGGGTGGGGGTGGGAGATCAGTGAGTCTGTCTCACCTGTGAGAAATCTCACGTACAACACCTGTGCTGCTTCTCTTGGAGCACCCACACACTGCCTGCTGCTTTGGGGGACAATTTGAGGAACAATTTGCGAGCTGGGAAGTATGCACATTATATAACGAGAGCGGGCAGCTCTGGGACATGTGAGGGCCTAGATAAATACAGCTCCATGAGCAGGAGACACAGGCACTGAAACAGTGGGCCACTGGGACACAGCCGATCAACCCATGTGTTGTCAGATGCTCCTACTGGGGAGCTCTGTTCTAGTCAATGTTGATATCAATCGGCTGTGTGCGTGTTCCCTCTGTGTGCTGCCCTGGCTCTGCACAGGCAGATGACAAAGCAGACCCCAAGAGACCCCCAATGATCACAGACTCTAGTAAGGTATGAAGGCACCTGGGCCAGGGTTATTGTCAAAGAGAAACACAGTCTCCAGCTCCCCAGCATAGAAGTCCAAGGTGCTGCTAGCTAGTACTTATGTGGTACCTGACAATGGACTGGCTCAGTCAGTGGCGGGACTTTCCACTGCCCCCTAGGCCAGACAGAGACACCGCCCCAGGGGTGCATTCTTATACACAGGTACAAACCAGTTACACATCACTCCTGCACAGGCAGAAATTGTGGAAAAACAACATCGCTTGCCTCATAACCTAAGTCGTGCAGAACTCAATGCCATCCACAGCCTCAGAAACCATCCTGACTTTATAATCAAAGAGGCTGATAAAGGAGGTGCTGTAGTCATCATGAACAGGTCTGACTACCAAAAGGAGGCCGCCAGACAACGCTCCAATACCAAATTCTACAGGCAACTTCCCTCAGATCCCACTGAGGAATACATTAAGAAACTGCATCATCTACTCAGGACACTCCCTACACTAACACCGGAACAAATCAACATCCCCTTAGAGCCCCGACCAGGGTTATTCTATCTACTACCCAAGATCCACAAACCCGGAAATCCTGGACACCCCATCATCTCGGGCATTGGAACTCTCACTGAAGGACTGTCTGGATATGTGGACTCTCTACTCAGACCCTATGCCACCAGCACTCCCAGATATCTCCGTGACACCACTGATTTCCTGAGGAAACTGCAATGCATTGGTGACCTTCCAGAAAACACCATCCTAGCCACCATGGATGTAGAGGCTCTCTACACAAACATCCCACACACAGATGGAATACAAGCTGTCAGGAACAGTATCCCTGATGATGCCACAGCACAACTGGTTGCTGAGCTCTGTGCCTTTATCCTCACACACAACTATTTCAAATTCAATGACAATATATATTTCCAGATCAGTGGCACCGCCATGGGCACCCGCATGGTCCCACAATATGCCAATATTTTTATGGCCGACCTGGAACAACACTTCCTCAGCTCCCGTCCACTCACGCCCCTTCTCTACCTATGCTACATTGATGACATCTTCATCATCTGGATCCATGAGAAGAAGACTCTTGAAAAATTCCACCACGATTTCAACTGCTTCCACCCCACCATCAACCTCAGCCTGGACTTTCTCCACTCTGAACCTTAGGGTACAGTTGTGGGGACCTGCATGAAATACTCCTCTAAGCTTATTTACTAGCTGAGGTTACAGTAGCTGCCACCACCAAGCGATTTAAATCTTAGGGGAGAACCACTTGGAATTCTGCCTTCCCCCCCTGCTCCCAGTCCTTACAACCCTTTTCCTGGGTAGACTTGAGATAATTCCCTCACCAATTCCTGGGGATAACAGATCCAAACCCCATGGATCTTAAAACAATGAAAAATCAATCAAGTTCTTAAAAGAAGAATTTTAATTAAAGAAAAAAGGGTGAAAAGAATACCTCTGTGAGATTAGAAAGCAAGATAATCTCACAGACAACAGATTCAAAACACAGAGGATTTCCTTCTGGGCAAAATTTTAAAGTTACACAGAAACCCAATTTGATTCTCCCTCTATTTTGCAAAAGAACTTACAAATAGAAATAAAAATAATTTAATACATTCCTTCTCTAATTACTCACTACCCTGTTAGGAGTCGGATGGTTCCTTCTCCCTTTCCAGCAAAAGCCCACACAGACAGACAAAAGACTGTTTTCCCCTCTCCCAACTTTGAAAGTATCTTGTTCCTTTATTTGTCCTTCTGGTCAGGTGTTAGCTAGGTATTGTGAACTTCTTAACCCTTTACAGGTAAAAGAGGAATTAACCCTTAACTGTCTTTTTATGACAAGGGGGTATGAAGGGATAATTAGCAAAACATGAGCTCCCAGTGTGACCCTGCAGCCAAAAGAGACAATATGATTCTTGAATGATAATCAGGGGTATCACAAGGAGAGGTAAAGATATTATTTTACCACTGTATTTGACACTAGTGCGACTGCTACCAAAATCCCATATCCAGTTCTGGTGTCCACTATTAAGGAATGGGTTACCTAGGGAGGTGGAATGGGTTACCTAGGGAGGTAGTGGAATCTCCTTCCTTAGAGGTTTTTAAGGTCAGGCTTGACAAAGCCCTGGCTGGGATGATTTAGTTGGGTTTGGTCCTGCTTTGAGCAGGGGGTTGGACTAGATGACCTCCTGAGGTCCCTTCCAACCCTGAGATTCTATGATTCTATGATTCTATGTTGTTACATTGAAGAGCATTCAGAGCACAGTCACAAGAATTATTAAAAGATTAGAAAATCTGCCTTATAGTGATAGACTCAAGGAGCTTTATCTATTTAGTTTAACAAAGATGGTTAAGGGGTGACTTGATAACAGTCTGTAAGTATCTACATGGGGAACCAATATTTAATAATAGGCTTTTTTGCCTACAATACAGAGGTGTAACACAACCCAGTGCCTGACAGTTGAAGTTAAATAAAATCTGACTGGAAATAAGGCATGCATTTTTAAACGGTTAATATAATTAACTACTGGAACAATTTACCAAGGGTCATGGTGGATTCTCCATCATGGAGAATTTTTAAATGAAGGTTGGTTGTTCCTGTAAAAGAGCTGGTCTAGGAATAATTTTCAGGAATTTCTCTGGCCTGTACCCTACAGGAAATCAGACCAGATGGTCACAATGGTCCTTTCTAGGCTTGGAATCTATGAACAGGTCCAGAGTCAGCTGGAGGCATTTTGCCTGCAAGCTCGGGCCTTTTTTTCTATTCATGACCATGTTGAATTTAGCCCTATGAGGAGAAATTATAATGTGATTGTGGCGCCTTGGAAATCTTACGCTGGGTGTGGGTTTTTTTGAGGCAGAGGGAGCCTGTGACACTGCATGGATGAACGTTTTAGGTGAGGCAAATAATGACTAGAGCCTGTAAAGTCTCCTCACTGAGGAATGAATGTACAACCCTCGCCCAAACTGGCTAACGGAGATGGCTAGCAAATGGTCACGGAGCATCCTGGTGTAGTAAGAAGAGGCCCTGAAACATAAACCCTTATCAGAGGCCCAGTATGGGGCCTAAGGCCTTAACTAAAGTAATGGTCAAGACTTTGCTAACATAAAGCAAAGTGAAGCTGTGAGCCAGAGACAGGCCCTGCTCACAGAAGCTGGCAAGGAAAGGGCTGATGCTGCAAAAAGAGACATACCTAAAAGGTGCTGGACACCAGATATCAGAACATTCGCATACTCGTACACTCCACACAGATAACAAAGAACAGGCTGGCCCATCCCAATGACAGGGCCAAAAGGGTAATATGATGGGATAGAGCTGTTTTGTTCAAACCAACATGTACAAGATGAGAGGCGGCACCTTGCTAAGTAGTGGGGTTGTACCTTGCTACGTAGCGGGGTTGCACCTCAATACGTCAGGAGTGATGTGTAACTGGTTTGTCAGGAGGAGTCCATGTGGAGTTCTTCTTCTTGTGCTGTTGGTGGGAGGGTAACTGTGTATCAGTGCGCTGTTCAGTGTTGTCCTGAAAGTATTCTTTGAGTCGGAGACGGCGAAAGTAGGCTTCCAGATCACCGCAGAACTGTATCATGTTGGTGGGGGTAGCAGGGCAGAAAGAGAGTCCCAGAGATAGGACAGACGTTTCTTCTGGGCTGAGTGTGTGGTTGGACAGATTGACGATATTGCTGGGTGGGTTAGGGGTACCACGGTTGTGGCCCGATGTAGCAGGTAGGAGTTTAGACAGCTTGCAGTCCTTTTTCCTTTGTAGAGAGGTGAAGTGAGTAATGTAGATCTCCTGTCTTATTTTAGTGAAGTCCATTTGTATGGAAGTTTGGTTATTAATGAGAGTCTCCAGGGTGGAGAGCTCTTTTTTGATGTTTTCCTGTTTGCTGTATAGGATGCTGATCAGGTCGTTCCTCAGTTTCTTTGATAGAGTATGGCATAATCTCTCACTGTGGTCTGTGTAGTATGTAGATAGAAGTGGATTTTTTATCTTTAGTCCATTTGGTATGATGTCCATCCATTTGCATTTGGAAAGGAAGATGATATCTGTCTGTATTTGTGCAAGTTTCTTCATGAGGTTGATGGATTTCCACTCCATATGGCTAAATGCAGTGCCTTGCATGATGTCAAGTATCAGAGGGGAGCCGTGTTAGTCTGGATCTATAAAAGCAGCAAAGAATCCTGTGGCAGGAAACCAACAGGACTCCACTGGCCATCACATACAGTCCCCAGCTAAAACCCCTCCAACGCATCATCAGCTATCTACAACCCATCCTGGACAATGATCCCACACATTCACAGGCCTTGGGTGGCAGGCCAGTCCTCGCCCACAGACAACCTGCCAACCTGAAGCATATTCTCACCAGTAACTGCACACCGCACCATAGTAACTCTCGCTCAAGAACCAATCCATGCAACAAACCTCAATGCCAACTCTGCCCACATGTCTACACCAGCGACACCATCACAGGACCTAACCAGATCAGCCACACCATCACTGGTTCATTCACCTGCACGTCCACCATATGCCAGCAATGCCCCTCTGCTATGTACATCGGCCAAACTGGACAGTCTCTAAGGAAAAGGATAAATCGACACAAATCAGATATTAGGAATGGCAATATGCAAATACCTGTAGGAGAACAATTCAACCTCCCCTGGCCACACAATAGCAGATCTTAAGGTAGCCATCCTGCAGAAAAAAACTTCAGGACCAGACTTCAAAGAGAAACTGCTGAGCTTCAGTTCATCTGCAAATTTGACATCATCAGCTCAGAATTAAACAAAAACTGTGAATGGCTTGCCAACTACAGAACCAGTTTCTCCTCCCTTGGTTTTCACACCTCAACTGCTAGAACAGGGCCTCATCCTCCCTGATTGAACTAACCTCGATATCTCTAGCTTGCTTCTTGCTTGCAGATATATATACCTGCCCCTGGAAATTTCCACTACTTGCATCCGACGAAGTGGCTATTCACCCACGAAAGCTCATGCTGCAAAACGTCTGTTAGTCTATAAGGTGCCACAGGACTCTTTGCTGCTTTTACAGATCCAGACTAACATGGCTACCCCTCTGATACATAACCCATTTCTTCATCAATTTCTGAAAGATCAACACATAATTGAAAATTGATGCTTACCTGATGCAGAGAGTAGGAGTACTATTAGAACAATTGAGACCTGCCAAATATATATCCACTTTAGTCCTTGCAAAGGGATACTGGCAAATACCTTTGATGCCAGAATCCTGGGAGAAGAAAGCCTTTTTCACACCCTTTGACCTTCATTAATTAAGGATCACATCATTTGACCGCCACAGGGTGGCAGTGACTTTTCAGAGGCTAATGGACTGGATAATACAACTGCATGGGCAGTATGAAGTGATACACTACTATGATCAATTAAAAATGGTTTTTGGTCCCGTATCTCGTGGCAGCATTCCCACACATAGTGCAGATGGCAGCACATTACACACAGAAAAGAAAAAAAGACGAGGAGTACTTGTGGCACCTTCAAGACTAACACATTTATGTGGGCATAAGCTTTCATTGGCTAAAACCCCCTTCATCGGATGCATGCAGTGGAAAATACAGAAGGAAGATATATATACATAGAGAACATGAAAAAAGGGATGTTGCCATAGAGCCTATAATGACAGTAATCAATTAAGGTGAGCTATTATCAGCAGGAGAAAAAAAAAACTTTTGTAGTGATAATCACGATGGCCCTTTTCCAACAGCTGACAAGAAGGTGTGAGTAACAGTAGGGGAAAATTAGCATGGGGAAATAGTTTTTGCTTTGTGTAATGACCCATCCACTCTCACTCTTTATTCAAGCCTAATTGAATGGTGTCCTGTTTACAATTAATTCCAATTCTGCAGTTTCTCATTGGAGTCTGTTTTTGAAGTTCTTTTGTTGGAATATTGTGACTTTGAGGTCTATAACTGAGTGACCAGGGAGGCTGAAGTGTTCTCCGACTGGTTTTTGAATGTTATAATTCTTGACGTCTGATTTGTGTCCATTTATTCTTTTGCGTAGAGACTGTCCAGTTTGGCCAATGTACATGGCAGAGAGGCATTGCTGGCACATGATGGCATATAACACATTGGTAGATGTGCAGATGAACAAGCCTCTGATGATGTGGCTGATGTGATTCGGTCCTATGGTGATGTCCCTTGAATAGATATGTGGACAGAGTTGGCAATGGGCTTTGTTGCAAGGATAGGTTCCTGTGTTAATGTTTTTGTTGGGTAGTTGCTGGTGAGTATTTGCTTCAGGTTGTGGGGCTGTCTGTAAGCGAGGACTGGCCTGTATCCCAAGGTCTGTGAGAGTGAGGGATTGTCCTTCAGGATAGGTTGTAGATCCTTGATGATGAACTGGAGAGGTTTTAGTTGGGGGCTGTAGGTGACGGCTAGTGGCGTTCTGTTTCTTTCTTTGTTGGGCCTGTCCTGCAGTAGGTGACTTCTGAGTTCTGTGGCTCTGTCAATCTGTTTCTTCACTTCAGCAGGTGGGTAAGAAAAGAAAGCCATTGTCAATTGCTAGGCTGATCATATTGCAATACTCAGTTTGCCCTGACAATCTAGTCCCTGGCACGTGTTTCAGAATCCCTGTCCTTCATATCGAGTCTGATAGTGCATCATAAACTGGGTGTTTCTTACAAACTCTTTCAGCACCCTAACAGAATAGCGCTCTCTGTCGCAGGACCCGAAACCGTGATTTTCACATCTTGGAACTGAAATTTAAACACTAAGGGTGAAATTAAGTCCCTGAAATGGTCCCATTAAGATCAAAGGAAAATCTCCAAACTCAGACAGGATTTCATCCTAAATCCACATGTAGGGAGTTAAATAAATGGCCTGACTTACACCCGCTATGAGCCTCCACTGACATCAGCTGGAGTCATCCAGTGGCCTCTAAAGATGGGTGAGCTCGTTTGGACCAATGAAGAACTGACAGAAGAATTGCTGAACTCTCACACTCACAGGCTTAGAGGTTTAAAACAAATAGGATAACTTTTTTTTTCATGAAGGGAGAGGGGTCTTCTCTCTGTGTGCCCTTGCATTTCTGGTTGGCAAGGAAGAGGAAGAGAAGCACAGGAAGGCAGTAAAAATAAAAACATGTTTCTCACTTAGAGGAATCATAGAATCATAGAATCTCAGAGTTGGAAGGGACCTCAGGACGTCATCTAGTCCAACCCCCCAGCTCAAAGCAGGACCATTTGCTATCCCCTATAATCACTTAAAATCTATCTGTTGTAATTAATAAAAGTTTTTTATCTTTTAATCTAAACCCAGGAAATCAGGTGGTGTTGGAAATCTCACTGGGGGAGGTCCAGGAATGCACAGTATATGTGAACGGGGGAGGCTGGGACATTCAGTACTCAGAGCACAGTGGCACGGAGTCCTGAAACTGGATGAAACAGGGAATGGACATCCTGCCTAATGCACAGACCAAAGAGGTGTAATGAGGTCTCCTGGGTCGCAGGGCATCTCAGACTGTAATGTAACATGGACTGCATTGTAGCAGGTTGTCTCTGACACCTTCCTCCTTCCAGATAGTCCCTCCTCCCATGAGCAACCCCACTACAGCCTCGTTGCAATGTCAGCAGTAGCCTCAGGAACGCGTGTGTTTCTAATGGGCTGCAATACATTAAATATTTGTGTCATTTTGAGGAAGAGTTACTCACGCTGGCTCCTTTTAGTCTCCAAGTCCCTGCTCCCTCCTGCCAGGTCTGTCCATCCTTCCTTCCCTGCACAGGCTGAGCTGCTGCTGGCGTTCCCTTCACCCCCAGAAAGGCAGTTCAGGCTGATCTCCCCTTTTGCCCCAGTGCAGGCAGATACTGAGTTTATCCTAGACTGAGGAGGTATTTCTGTGAGCTTGTTTTGTCCTGGGCAGTACCAGCTTTATAATGGCTCTGCAGCCCATTCTCCTACGACTCGGATCCTGGATTTCTCTTCTTCCCCCACCCCCCACTTGCTCCTGCTCTCAGCTGGGTGGCTGAGGGCTACCTTCTTCTCCACCACTCTACTCTCCGTCACTGGCAAGCAGCCTGTGGGGCGGGGGGAGCGGGCAGAAAGGATCCCTCAGCCACTGCTTTGCCTCTCCTCCAGGCTGCCGGTGACAGACAATCTGCCGCTTCCCTTTGGTCAGGAAGCCCGAAGCCATGGACTGTCAACCAGTCACCCGCAATGGAGTGGAGCAGAGGGGACAGAGTCCCTGCCGGCCGCTCTGCTAGTTCAGTGTGGGGTGGGGGTGGGGTAGGACCAGGCACAAGGTAGGTACTTGTTCTATGTGGGGTGGGTGGGGGTGGTTCCTAATTCCCCACACAAGGGGACTCCCGGAAACAAAGAATGAACTGGGGGAGGTGCTGGACCCAGGCTAAAGGGATTGTTAGGCTGTGCAGGGACACCTGAGAAACCCAGGCTGCCAAGTAAATGTAGCTTGTGCCTTGAGACTCTGCCAGACAGCTTGTATCCTCAAGCATGTTAAGAAAGTGCTAATTCGTAGTCAATCAAACTAGTCTGTTAAGCTTAGTTTGCATGTTTGATTATTTGCTAGGTCATCTGCTTTGAACAGTTTGCTATCCCCTATAATCACTTAAAATCTCTCTGTTGTAATTAATAAACGTGTTTTATCTTTTAATCTAAACCCAGTATGCCTTTAAGTGAAGTGTCTTAGAGAAAAATCTCAGCTTGGATACCACAACTGTGCATTCTCCTCTCCACAACTAGGGGGAGGAGGGGCTAACTGGTTAACAAATTCATACTGGTCAGAGATTGATCCAGGGCAGGACGGTACAACTCTGAGGTCCTAGGCTATGTAGCTGGTGGTTATTTGGCTGTAGCTTCTCTATTTTTGTTTCATGTAGTGGCTGGTCAGAAAACCTGCATATAACTGTAACTGGGTGAGTCCCTGGGAGGCCCAGGCTGGTGAGTCAGAGAGCTCATTGGTAAGCCAGTTACAGGTGGTACCTCAGGGGAAACCCACCACACTTTGCTCCTCATCTCCTTCAATCACCCATCATATTCTGACCCCCTGCCCATACTCTCCTTCCCCTCCCAGGCTGCCCTGATTACAACAGCACTCTGGTCACCAGTGTCTTCTCCATGCTCCCCAGTCATCCCTGGCTCCCACAGCCTCTGACCTGCCCCACGATCCCCACAACTCTTCCTCTGCAGGGGGTGAGGTGCCTCCCATCACACCTACTCCCTCGGCTGGGGGGTAATCAGTGACTGTGACTCAGCAGTGAGAAATCTCATGAGTGGTAAATGCCAAGGCTGGCACCTGCGCGGATTCCCTTGTTACACACATGAACACCATGTGGTGCTTCATAGACTGCTATACAGGAACAACTCACAAGCTGAGAATATGCACATTATAAAATGAAAGGGAGCAACTCTGCGACACGTGAGAGCCTAGATAAATGCAGTCGCCATGTGCAGGAACCACTGGTAGGTGACTGAAGCAATGGACCACTGGGACCGAGATGTTAAACCCAGGATGCTCTGGGACCATCTGTTTGTCATTAATGGTGATGGGTTGTACATTCTGTCCTCAGTACAGACATTTTATGGGCTCAAGTCATTATTTCTTTCACCTAAAACATTCATCCATGCAGAACCTTCAGAAAGCTCCTGCATGAGCTTTCAGGCAAAATGCCTCCAACTAACTCCTGGGTACATGTTCGCAGATTCCAAGGCCAGAAGGGACCATTGTGATCATCTCATCTGTATAACACAGGCCTGAGATTTTCCCCAAAATTATTCCTAGAGCAGAGCTTTTAGGAAAACATCCAACCTTGATTTCAAAATTCTCACTAATGAATAACCACCATAACCCTTGGTAAATTGTTCCAATGGTTAAGTACTCTTTTTCCTTAAAAAATGTATGCTTTATTTCCAGTCAGAATTTCTTTAACATCAACTTCCAGTCATTGGATCATGTTACACTTCTGTATGCTAGGATGAAAAGCAGGCTATTAAACATTGGCTCCACGTATAGGTACTTAGAGTCACCCCTTATCCATTATTTAAAAACTAAATAGATTGTGATCTTTGAGCCTATTGGGATAAGGCAGGTTTTATAATATTTTACTAGTTCTTGTGATTTTTCTCTGAACTCTTCAGAGTGTCCACACCCAACTTTAATCATGGACACCAGAACTGGACATAGGATTCCAGCGGCAGCCACACGAGTGCCCCCCATCTTGTTCAGAGACATTGCACATCCCATGAGAGTCTCGCATCGTGTAAGCACTGCAACCATTCTTTGTTCCTAGATGTAGATAGCTACATAGTGACGTTAGAACACATATTGTTTCCTTTGACCCAGTTTACCAACCAATCCAGATTGCTCTGAATCACTGACCTGTCCTCGTCATTATTTATCATCCCAAATTTTTTGTCAGCTGCAACTTCATCAATATTCAGATATAAGAAGGGCTAGCAGCTGAAGATGCTGACGTGTGTCCCTACTTACACTTGTCAGATAAAACCTGTAACTTATGTCTCATGCAAAGCTCAGTGACTGCAAGAAAGTGTCTCACCAAAAGAAACAAGGGAAGTAAGAGAGCTGCAGGCCTGTAGCCCTAAATACCAAGCTCTTGTGCCCCTAGTGCCCATTCTGTTGAGCACAAAGTCATCACCCAGCATGATTATGTCTGTATCCATAGGGGGGGAACTTGGCTCCTTTCTAACATAGGAATTTCATTGTGGATCAGATATATGGTCCATTTAGTCCAGTGTCCTCTCTTTGAAAGTGGCAGCCCCAGTTCCTGAAGTAGAAGGTGTAAGAAACCCAGCAGTAGGTGGATGGGGGAGGGGAGTGACCTTACCATCATGAGGGCATCACCCTTATGCCTAACAGCTAGAGTCTGGCTTCTGCCCTGAAACACAGGGGTGAATAGCATTTCCAAAATATTTATTTAGCTGTAATTATTATAACTGGATAGTCTCACTATCCATGTAAATGTCCAAGCTTAGTGCATGGTCTCAACTAACTCTCGTGGCAGCAAATTCTTCAGTCTAATTAGGCATTTACCGAAGAAAGCATTCTTTTTTAACTGTTTTTATTTTGCCACATTTCAGTTTAATTGAATATGCTCTTGAACTTGTATTATGAGACAGGGAGAACCCATTCTCCATCTACTCTCTACTAGTCAGTATTTTATAGACTTTTCTCATGTTCTCTCTTATTCATCTCCTTTGAAAGGTAACAATACCAGTGTTTTTAACCTTTCTCGGTAAGAGAGTTTCCCTAGGTCCTTGATCATGCTCTTAGCCCTTCCCTGAACCCCTCTAGTTCTGCAATATCCTATATGAGAACCATGCCAGTTCCATATAGCTGAGTCTAGAGGACAATGAAGCATTGACTAAGTGATTTCTTGGCATTGTATTTTACATATTATTCCATCTCCCACTCCTCCTGGATGTCAATGTTGTGCTTAGTTCCTGTCAATGCTTGCACTGTGCGCAGGATTTCACAGAGCTCTGTACCACGACACCCAGGTCCCTGTTCTGAGTTTCTAAAGTTAAATTAGAACTTTATAAGGTGTTTGAGGACTTCAAGTTTTTCCCTCCAATGGGCAAACACGTTGCAGTTATGGACTTTAAAGCACATCTGCCATCATGCTGCCCATTCACCTGGCTTGGTTAGTTCCCTCTGGAGTCTTCTCTGGACTTGACGATGACGTAAATAATCTGCTGAAATCTGTAAATGTTGCCACCTCACGGCTCACCCCCCTTGCTACATTATTAATAGCCATCAAATATTTACTGCACTATTTGTTATAAAGTGTGTAATCGCCATTGCCGTGCATCTCTCCCTCACAGGCATCTTGAGCATTTCTGACACCGATAGACTCTTCGACTACCTTCGACTACCTTCGACTACCTCGACTACCATGGCATCTTTCAACCTCACCCCCTCTGACCCTTCAACATTAATCCTAATGGGCATCCCTGGCCTGGAAGCTGCCCATGTCTGGATTTCCATCCCTTTCTCTATGTTCTACGATATCGGCCTGTTGGGAAATGTCACTGTTCTCTATGTTGTAGGCAAAGAGCAGACCCTGCACAAGCCGATGTACCTGCTGATCTACATGCTGGCGCTTACAGACATCAGCACGTCTACCTCCGTCGTGCCGAAGGCACTGTGTATATTTTGGTTCAATTTGAAAGACATTACTATGGGTGGCTGCCTCACCCAGATGTTCTTCCTTCATGCAGCTTCTGTTATGCACTCAGCTGTCCTTGTGACAATGGCCTTTGATCGTTATCTTGCCATATGTAACCCTCTGAGATATGACACCATCCTCACCAATGCACGAATAGCTAAGCTTGGGCTTGTAGGTTTGATAAGAGCTGTTCTGTTTATTCTGCCCATGCCCCTGCTCCTGAGCAGGCAGCCATTCTGTGCCAACCGCATTATTCCCCACACGCACTGTGACCACATGGCTGTGGCAAAGATGTCATGTGGGGACATCACAGCCAACAGGATGTATGGCTTGGTAATAGCACTTGTAGTCATTGGGTTTGACCTGATGCTCATTGCCTTGTCCTACGGTCTAATCATCAGGGCCGTCCTCAGAATCTCCTCCAAGAAAGCCCACCAGAAAGCCCTCAACACCTGCACTGCCCACATCTGTGTGATACTGACATCTTATACTCCCTCACTTTTCTCCTTTGTGACACATCGATTTGGTCAGGGCATCACTCCGCACATTCACATCATCTTGGCCAACCTCTATTTCCTCATCCCTCCCCTGCTCAACCCTAACATTTATGGGGTAAAAACCAAAGAGCTTTGTGACAGAGTGGGCAAATACACCTGCAAAATGTGATTGCCTGTGGCCAAGATTTTAACCTTGTGTGACAAGACGGGGAAAGGAGATCTCCTCATTAATCAAGGGTGCTTTGTCCCCGTTTGGCTGAGCTCAGCATTGTGGAAGTTCACAGTCTGAGAAGTTCCTCACACTTAACATCTTATCACTTCATGACCAAGCACTGCTCTCCCCATTGCTGAGTTCCCTCTCTCTGTCCATCACCTGATCACTTTCAGCATCACCCATCAGCCCCGCCCTCCATACACCCTGACACTCTTTCTTGCCATGACTTCCAGACCACCAGAAGATGCTGCAGCTCTCTGATGCAAGGAGGCTTTCCTTGAGATCCTGTGTGAACAGCATTCTTGATCAGTTTGACAAACAGACTATGCTTTCAGATAACCAAAGACAAAGAAAGCAACTATAATGCTGAACTTCTTTAGCATATGTACAGTGATCTGGTGAACAAAATTGTATCTGACTTTTCTAAGTCCAATCCTTCAGGAAAGTTTCAGATGGAAAGTGTGAATACAGGAAAATGGCTGCAGAGATCGAGACATTCTACTAGAGCTTGTTGGTGAGACTTGCGAAACCCTGTGTTTTTTAGAAACGAATTGCTGTGTTAAACTCCGACGTCACACTGGAGTCTAATTACTTCTTGCTTGAGCCATCGATTTTAACATTGCTTCTCAGCTGGATCTTTCAAATTACACATCAACCCTTCCTGGTGTGAAAGATGTCAAAAGTTGGTGCTGAGATGTCATGTTGGATTTTCTGAAAAAGAGATTGCCACCAACCATGCTGGTGATTGAATCACTTGCAGAACTAGGTCCTTCTGCTGTGCTCTGCCCAGCACAACCTTTATTGGCTAATATCTCATTTTTGCCATTCTTTTTCTTGAGACCTTGCACAGTTGGAGCAGAAATGGAGAGTTTTGCCAGTGGATCACTGGCCTCATATTCAGAACAACCATTTGGAGCAATTTTGGGATGAAGGTCTCAAATACACGAATGCTGCTGGTGACAAAGACTTCAGTGAACATGGCTTTTTTGCTCTGTTGTTGCTGTCACTACCTTTTAGCAATGCTGCAGTTGAAAGATTGTTTTCTAAACGCTCCTCCTGCATCTTCTCTCACAAAAGTTTTTATCAAGTTCATCTGGGAAAACATTCTTCATGTTAGGCATATATGCAATGACACAAATTTTTTGTGAACATTTTTCCCCAAAGAAAGAAATGATTGCACTGGTCACTGGTCTTATGTATGACCAGCTGCAGAAGCATTCTACTTCCGACGAAGACAGTGAGGATGAAATGTTGCCTTTTAGAGTATAACAGTAACAAACTAATTCAACTCAAAATATAGACACTGACTGCAGTCATTGAATGCAATTAGAAAGAAATAATATAATTATGATAGTTTTGATTTTTCACTCCATATATTTTGGGCTTCTTTTGGTCTATTTTTAATACTGTCATTTGCTGTTTTTCATTTGAAACAGCTGCCATCCTTCGAAGGATGGAGATTCCACCACCTCCCTAGGTAATCCATTTTATTTGGCCTCTTGAACAAAGTTCATATCAGATGAAAGCTTGTTCAAGGAATTGACTACACAATTTATCAACAACCTGTACGAATCACAGCTTGCTCTCAGATTTTGGTATTGAGGCACATTGAAAGCATCCACAGAATCAGTCTCCCATGCAAAAATGCTGTTGAAATGCTGTGGTTCTGGCTGACGCTGCTCTGCCTCCAGCTCACTTTCAGGTGGTTTGCCAGATTTCTGCTGCATTAATAGCCCAAATTCACTTAGAAACTAACTCCAAAGTAGCCCAATCTATTTCTTAAAATATTTTGTCAGATATCTAGAACAGATTTGATATTTTCAAAAAATGCTTCAGGCCCCAGCAGGAGTTTGTCTACATCAGAAACAAAGCTAAGAGACAACAATCAAATTCAATATTAAAACCCCACTACTGGTACTTCAATCCTTATTGAGGTTTGGGAGGTGTTTCAAACAAAAAAGAGTGAATGATGGATTTTAAAATAGCCAAAAAGTAGCCCAAAACATATGTAGTGTAAAACAAAACAAAACAAAATAAACCCAGTAACATTACAATATTATTTATATATAATTCCATTCAATGATGGTAGTCAATGTCCATATTTTGAGTTGAATTAGTTTGTTATTGTTAGTCTCTAAAAGGCAACATTTCATCCTAATGGTCTTTGTCGGCAGTAGAATGCTTCTGCTGTTGGTCGTACATATCAGCAGTGACCAGTGCAATCATTTGGGTTGAACACATTCTGAAATACATACACCTCAAATCCAGGGTAACACAGTCATGTTCTCAAAAACACACTGTTTCACAACTCTCGCCTACAAACTTTAGTAGAATGTCCTCAATTCCTGCAGCAGCTTTCCTGTATTAGCACCCTCCAACTGACACTTTTGGTTTATTCTCCAGGATTCCTGAATGATTGGAAGTATAAAAAATGGGTACATTTTGTTTACTGGATTACTGCACATATGTTAAAGAAGTTCAGCATTGTAGTATCTTTCTTTGTCTTTGTCTCTCTGAAGCTCTTTTGGCTTCCATTATTCTGAACTGAGCCAGAACCCTGTTCACAAAGGGACTAATGGAAAGCCACCTTGCATCAAAAAGCTGCAGTATCTTCTAGTTGTGTTGAAGTCCTGGAAAGGCCGATGGACAGTGTGTGTGGGAGTGGGGGCTGATGTGTGATGCTGAAAGAGGTCAGGCTATGGTCAGAGAGAGGAAATTCAGGAACAGAGAGAGCAGTGCTTGGTCATGGAGTGATAAGACGTTAGGTATGAGGAACTTCTCAGACTGTGAACCTCCAAAATGCTGAGCTCCACAAAACTGGCACAGAACACCCTTGATTGATGAGGAGATCTCCTTTCCCCCTCTTGTCACACAGATTTAAAGTCAGGGCCCCAGGTGATCACCTTCTGCAAGTGTATTTGCCCAATTTCTCACAAATCTCTTGGTTTTGACCCCATAAATGATAGGGTTGAGCATGGGGGGGACAAAGAAATAGAGGTTGGCCAAGATGATGTGAACGTGGGGAGCGATGCCCTGACCAAATCGGTGGGTTAGGTTCGAGAAGAGGTTTGAAACTGTCGGAGAAAAACTCAGTTCTCGCTTTTTCTTTGGGTGCAGCAAAATCAAATACTTTATTCTTTCTCTAGTAATTACAATAGAGGGAGGGAGTGCCCTAGGACACAGGGTCGCCCCAGTCCCAGACAGGTCTCTCAACTGGTAAACAATTACAGCAAGCCTTTATACCTTTGTTACAGACAATTACTAGCAATAATACAGACAATAATGAGCAACAACTACATTTTGCTTATACATAAGCCATCCTGCTATCTTATTTGTCTCACTCCTAGAAAACGCAAGCCTGCATATTTGGTTATCAGTACAAGGTCGTAATAACTTTTTACACAGTTCTTTTCCTCTCGCCTCACACTATCTTTGCTTCTACAAGTCTCACGTCATTAGGGTCACAGCTGGCCTAACTCTTGCTAACTGACTGACATGCATTAAAATCCCCATCAAATCCTTGTTAATTCTTTCCCTGATTCCACACTCCCCTTTTGTACTTCTATTACAACAGATATTTTCAAATCTCTATTTGCATTAAACCATGGATTTCAGATTCTACAGCAGATATGTCAACCTTAGGGGTTTTCATTGGATGTAATGACAATGCATGATTAGCATGAACATGAAAGGTATTACTATTATTACGTTTTTTACAACAACAACAATAACATAATCCTAAAATAACTAACAATACTACAAACAATAAGATTCCCATAGGAATAATATAATGGGGTTGTTGTACAGTTTTGGTTAGAAAGCACAATACATCATACTTAGTACATAAAGTAGACACTCTATAAGCTGTATGAAAGGCATTCTTTTCAGCTTGATATATATTCTGAAGCATGTGAATTTGCCCTTGCAATTCAGAGATCCTTTGAACCTCTGGTAACAATGAAATCAAATTTTGAAACCGATCAGGCACTACTCTAGTCCAATTAAAAGATACCTGAAATCTAAGAGCTACTTGCAACATCCTATCTGCAGGCCAGTAAATGATATGATTGCCTCCAGCAGTGGTAAGATTAATATGTATATCTTGCAATGTGGTGGCTTTAACGTACACACAGCTATCATTAGCTTGAAAAAGTGGGTGTCCTGTCAGGGTAGTTCCTTAACCTCCACCCTCCCAGCAAATATTGTCATAAACAGTGACAACCTCCCCTGGCGTCAGTTTCCGTACACACTGAAGCTGTGGTGGTTCTAACGGCCAAAATGTCCAATGATTTCCTAACCCCATCCAAATATCTGCTGTAATCCCAGGAGCACTAACTAAAAATCGATTAGGAGAATCAGGCGGTCTCACTTCCCAGATATCTCGGTGAATCACCCAATCCCATATGCATCCTCCCCATGGACCCAGTAGGATTCGGTATGTGGGAGCCCACACCCCCTTAACCGGTCCATATGCTTGGAAGGAGCACTGTGAACGTCCACACTTCCATCCAGAAAGTCTCCAAGTATGTCTCCATGGCCACAGATTAGATGGTACTCCTGATGTGTCTGTAAGGGCAGTGGGCCAAGCTTGGTGCTCAAGATCATTCCGAATGGCCATCAGCTGGTCATTCAGGAAATCCTGAATTTCCAAACATGCTAGATCCCACTGCAATGCCTTCCCAGCCTCAGTGATATTCAATACCATCTCTCTCAATAACTTCTGGGTCATAGAACTAAGGGTGGAAATGACATGTAACTCACCCACTCCGGTTTGTACTTGGGTTAGCTGTGCCCCAGAAATTAGGCCGGTGGCCTTCTCTAGTTGGCCCAATTTCTCATCATGTTCCTGGTTCTTAAAAATATTCCAAACAGCTGCTGCACTATTGGCCCCATCCCATAAGGATCCGGTCAGGTCCCTCTTCTTTCTAGAGGAAATAACCCAGGCCCTCTGTTGTGCTAATCTAATGGCAGACCCTTGTGAACAATTTGGATATGTAGAGGTGATCTGAAAACTAGATAAAGGCAATGTAAACTTCACCGTCCCTAGTGTAGTGTTAATTACAGTCCATCGATATTCTGCTACATCTCTCCTTAGTGTAGGTCTATACCACATCTGTTGGTTGTATACCTTTATATATTTCCGAGAGGCATTAATATTAATAGCATAAGAGGGAGTGTATTGCAATAAAGTACAGGTTACACTATCAGTCACTGGAATGGTTTCAATACAGGTAAAATTTCCAGTAGCAGAACAAACCCTTTGGGTATTCATTTGATTATTCACTAATTGGGTAACCAAATAACAATAAGGGCCTCTTTTAGGTAACATAGCACAAATTCCAGGAATAACCATCATATCTACTTCACTATGGAACCCATCAATTTCATTCATAACTTTTTTGGGGCTTATTTGCAGTAATATTATGGATTTCTATTTTCACTGATCCATTTGTTTTCCACTCAATTGTTCGCTCATATGAATTCTTTTGAACTTTAAAAATAGTCTTTCTTAGCAATATTCTAATAAATCACTAAGATGGGAAGGTCTTGGCCAATGAATTTCATTAGAATATACAATTTTGTTTGTATCTGGATAAATTACAGAGGTGATGGCCAGGGTTGAGGGGCTAGTGGGGGTAACCTTTGTGGTAGCAAGGCGCTTTCGGTATTCATCATCTGAAAGCCAATTAGGGAGGGCAGTACATCCCCAGGGTACTTGTCCATAAGCACAGAGCCCTGCCCCTGGAAGAAATCCAAGCCACCATTCAACCCCACATTCCCAAGCACGTTCCCCACAGTTCCCTCCTTGCCAATTAACGATACTTCGTTTCTTCCACCAGGGCCAGTTCTTAATGTCTCTTTTAGTCAGGAATCCCTGGACTCTGGAGGTTTCTGCAGAACAAATGTTTCTTCTTTTCATCTCTGAAAACAATTGTGGTTTAGCATGATAAAGGGGAGAGGTCACCAGTACGTCACCCTTTAATGTTGGAATTCCTTTAGAAAAATCCAAAGGCACAGTAGGTCTGTCAGTGGACAAGAGAGAGGTCGCTAGTACTTCACCTTGTCCTCTTTTTCCGCTGTCCAGAAGGTACAGTAGGGCTAGAAGAAGGAGTACGCTGATCATCAGTAGGAGTGTCCTCCCGAGGTTGAGGGGTCTTTTTGCAGTGAGATGCATGGGTCCAGGCAGGTAGTCCTTGACACTTCACAGCAGTGTTGGTGGTTAACAGGACTTGGAAAGGGCCTTTCCAGCGTGGAGCCAAGGCAGTCTTTCGTTGATGGATCTTTATGTAGACCCAGTCTCCTGGTTCCAATGAGTGGCAAGGTTTTTTCGGTAATGCTTCCTTCACCTGTGTATAAAAAGACTTAGCACATTTCATTAGTGCCTGACAATACTTAAGCATTATGTCATCCATCAAATGAATGTCCATCTGAGCTAGGGTTAGTGGGGGTGAAGTTGGTAGTCGCATTGGGCGTCCTGTCAAAATCTCATGAAGGCTGAGTCCAGTCTTTCGATTGGGAATGGCTCTCATACTCATCAGTGCCAAAGGAAGGGCATCTGGCCACTTTAAGTTTGTCTCAGCACAAATCTTGGCCAGTTTATTTTTTAAAATCCCGTTCTGGCGTTCCACTGTCCCAGCAGACTGTGGGTGGTGAGGGCAGTGAAGGTTGTGTTGGATCTGCAAAGCTGCACATAACTCCTTTACAATCTGTCCAGTAAAATGAGTTCCACGATCACTGTTGATACTCACAGGAATGCCAAAACGTGGTACAAAATCTTTAAGCAGAAGTTTCACAACAGTCCTGGCATCTGCTTTCCTGCAAGGAAAAGCTTCAACCCAATTGGTAAATACATCAACTAAAACTAATACATATTCATAACCACAACATTTAGACATTTGAATAAAATCGATCTGAATATTTACAAAAGGTCCCCAAGGGGGAGGGTGGGCTGCCCGCTTAGCTTTAACAGCTTTACCAATGTTGTGCTGTTGACAAATCACAGAGTGTTGACAGTAGGAATGTGCTACAGAAGGGAAACTGGGTGCACACCAATCTCGGTTAACTGCTGCAACCATCCCCCCTTTGCTCACGTGTGCCATTCCTTGGTATATGCGAGCAAGATAGGGCAGTAACATCTTCGGTGCCACCAGGCAACCATCCGGGGCACGCCAAAGATGATCAGTATGTAAAATGCATCCAGCAGCACTCCAAGAGTGTTTCTCGGTTCTTGATGCTGTCTCCTGGATCTTAGCCAGATCCTCAAGGGAGGCTAGTGAAGGCTGCTCTATCAGGACACAAGTATTTTCAGCCTGAGGTACGGAAAGGGCCGCTGCTTTGGCTGCAGAGTCTGCCAAAGCATTTCCACGGGTAACTTCATCATGAGGGGTCTGGTGAGCAGTACATTTAACAATAGCAATAGCTTTAGGCAACAAAAGAGCATCCAAAAGAGCAGATACATAAAAACCATTCTTAATAGGAGAACCAGTGGATGTAAGGAAACCTCTATATTTCCAAAGCAACCCAAAATCATGTACTACTCCAAAAGCATAATGAGAATCTGTATAGATAGTAACTGTTTGATCTTTAGCTAGAATGCAAGCTCGAGTCAAAGCCACAAGTTCAGCTACTTGAGAGGAAAACACTGAAGACAGGAAAGCACTTTCAACAACAGCACAAGCAGTACATACAGCATAACCAGCAACCAATTTACCCTTAGAATCTCGCAAGCACGAGCCATCCACAAAATAAAGGAGATCAGGATTTTGAAAAAGGCACATCCAGTAAGTCATCTCTAGGACGAGAAAGGACAGATGTTACAAACACACAATCATGTGGTTCTCCGTCTTCTGGCCCAGGCAACAAAGAGGCTGGATTAAGAACAGGGCAACGAGCCAAAGTAATATGAGATGAAGATAGCAAAACGAGCTCAGTCGTCCAGTCCTCCACCGACACCCCAATAGAGATTTCAAAAGGTCTCTTACCTCTATTGTGGCGCCATGAGGTTCAAAGGGGAATGATCCGTAGTAGCCGTCTGTGGGTCCGTGGGTGTTGCCATCCCGGACAAGCCCCCAAATTGTCGGAGAAAAACTCAGTTCTTGCTTTTTCTTTGGGTGCAGCAAAATCAAATACTTTATTCTTTCTCTAGTAATTACAATAGAGGGAGGGAGTGCCCTAGGACACAGGGTCGCCCCAGTCCCGGACAGGTCTCTCAACTGGTAAACAATTACAGCAAGCCTTTATACCTTTGTTACAGACAATTACTAGCAATAATACAGACAATAATGAGCAACAACTACATTTTGCTTATACATAAGCCATCCTGCTATCTTATTTGTCTCACTCCTAGAAAACGCAAGCCTGCATATTTGGTTATCAGTACAAGGTCGTAATAACTTTTTACACAGTTCTTTTCCTCTCGCCTCACACTATCTTTGCTTCTACAAGTCTCACGTCATTAGGGTCACAGCTGGCCTAACTCTTGCTAACTGACTGACATGCATTAAAATCCCCATCAAATACTTGTTAATTCTTTCCCTGCTTCCACAAAATATAAGACATCAACATCACACAGATGTGGGCTGAGCAGGTGTTGAGGGCTTTCAGGTGGGATTTTTTGGAGGAGATTCTGAGGATGGCCCAGATGATCAGACCGTAGGACAGAGCAATGAGCGTCAGGTCTAACCCAATGACCGCAAATGCTACCACAGAGCCGTACATCCTGTTAAATGTGATGTCCCCACACGACATCTTCGCCACAGCCATGTGCTCACAGTGCATGTGGGGGATAATGCGGTTGGCACAGAACGGCTGCCTGCTCAGGAGCAGGGGCAGGGGTAGAACAAAGAGAACAGCTCTTATCATACCCACTAGCCCTAGCTTAGCTATGCGTGCATTGGCGAGGATGGTGGAGTATCTCAGAGGGCTACATATGGCAACGTAGCGATCGAAGGCCATTGTCACAAGGACTGCTGTGTGCATCACAGAAAGTGCATGAAGGAAGAACATCTGGGTGAGGCAGCCACCCACAGTAATGCCATTCAAATTGAACCAACATATAAACAGTGCCTTTGGCATGACGGAGGTAGACATGCCAACGTCTGTGAGTGCCAGCATGCAGAGCAGCAGGTACATCGGCTTGTGCAGGGTCTGCTCTTTGTATACAACAGAGAACTGTGAAATTTCCCAACAGACTGATAATGTAGAACATAGAGAGAGGGATGGAAATCCAGAAATGAGCAGCTTCCTTGCCAGGGATGCCCATTAGGATGAATGTTGAAGAGTCAGAGGGGGTGAGTTTGACAGCTGCCAGGAGGTGGTCGAAGCCTTGATCGGGCTCAGAAATGCTCAAGGTGCCTGTGAAGGGAGAGAAGCAAACTTCTTGGATCTTAACACAAGAAAGAATTACTCCTTCTCCCCCCACCCTTTCCCCCCCAATCCCTGGTGAGTCCAGATCCAATTCCCTTGGATCTAAAAACAAGGTAAAATCAGTCAGGTTTTTTTAAAAAGAAGGCTTTTAATTAAAGGAAAGAAAGGTAAAAGAAAAAAAAATCCCTCTGGGAGATAGCATACAAGCTGATCTCACAGACAACAGATTCAAAACACAGAGGATGTTCCCCTGGGCAAACTTAGTACACAAAAGAATTCCCCTAATGCCAAGCCAAGTTACAAAAAGAAAAATAAACATAAACCTATTTATTTCCTTCCTTAATCCTCGATACTCTGATAAGAGGCTGGTTCCTTGATCTTTTCCACTCCGGCCAAAACTGAAACTGACTCTAAATAAAGGAAACTTCCCTCCTTCCTTTTGAAACATCTGGTTATGACAAGGGGGTTACACACTTTATATCAATTAGTATAGTAAATATTTTATAGTTATCACGCATCTAGAACAGGGGTGAGCAGTGAGGTAACAACATTTGCAAATGGCACCAGATTATTTAGGTTATAGTCAAGTCCAGAAAAGTCCTGAGAGGGAGCTAAGCAAGCCAGGTCAATGGACAGCACAATGGCAGATGAAATTCGATGCTCTGTAGACAAACTATTAGAACAGTTTGAGCTGCCAGATATATATCCACTTTAGACCTCACAAAGGGATACTGGCAAATACCTTTGATGTCAGAACCCTGGGAGAAGAAAGCCTTTTCCACGCCCTTCAGCTTGCATTAATTCAGGATCAAGTCATTTGGCCTCCACAGGGCGGCAGTGACTTTTTGGATGGTCGGGATGCAGCAGCACGCTGCTACAATAAATTGAAAATGGTTTTTGGTCCTGTATCTTGTGGCAGCATCCCACACATTGTGCAGATAGCAGTACATTACACACAGAAAAGAAAACCACCATGAACTTCTAGACTGAATTTTGTCTGGAAGACTCAGTTTGCCCTGGCATTCTGAGCCCCTGGAATCCGCAAATCATTTCTTCACTCCCAGGGGAGGCTCTCAGGCAGAGGTTCACCACAGTCTATTTTCTGCTTTTCCCGCTGCTCATGGAGCTGAGGGAATTGTCTGGGAGTGCAGCCAACCAGACAGTCTGGAGGGACTGTACGGGGGAATCATAAAGGTCTCTGCCCAGCACGCCGAGTGTCAGACATGTGAGATTCATACACTGATTCTCAGGGCTCTTCCTTCCTGTCGCAGTAAGGAGATTTCCTCTCTCTGATGAGCGGGATTTCAGTGAGTTGCTGTTTCTGCATTAAAGTTAGTGCTAAGGGCTTAGGAAGAGTTACAGTGATGCTGAAATTGCTCTGAATCAGTGACCTGTCCTCGTCATTATTTATCATCCCACATTTTTTATGTCAGCTGCAACTTCATCAATATTCAGGTATGAGAAGGGCTAGCAGCTGAAGTTGCTGACATGTGTCCCTACTTACACATGTCAGTTAATACCTGTAACCAGGGCCGGCTCCAGGCACCAGCTGAGCAAGCTGGTGCTTGGGGCGGCAGATTCTACGGGGCGGCATTCGGCCCAATCCTAGGGCGGCACTGACGCTTTTTTGTTGTTGTTGTTTCTGAGCTGCTCTGGCTGCCCTGTAGGGGGCGGAGGAGGGGAGCCCCCTGCAGCACATTTGGCAGGGCAGCCCGTGTCCTTCCCTCCCCGCCGACCGGAGCAGCTCGGAGCCCTCCCGGCAGGCTGCGCGGAGGTGGTGAGCACCCCCCTGAAGCCCTGGCTGCCCCCCGTCTCTCTCGCTCCCTCCCCTTCCCCCCATTAGACCGGGCGCGCACTCTGCAGCACAGGGAGTCCCCTGGCTCCGGCCGCCCTGTGGGTTTTTTTGTTTTGTTCTCCCCTGCTTTGCCGGCCGCGCCGTTCCCCCACCTCCGCTTTGCCGCTCCAGCCGCGCCGCAGGTTGATTTTTTTCACCTGCTTTGCCACTTCAGCCGTGCGGGTTTTTTTGTTTTCCCCCACCCTGCTTCACCGCTCCGGCTGTGCGGCAGGTTTATTTTTTCTTCCCTGCTTTGCCATTCCAGCTGCGCCCTTTTTTTGTTCCCCCAACCCTGCTTCGCCGCTCTGGCTGTGCCGTGTTTTCTTTATTTTCTTCACCAGCTTTGCCGCTCCAGCGCCCTGTTCCCCTCCCGCCTTTACCGATCTAGCCCCACCGTGGTTTTATGTTGTTGTTTTCTTTCCCCCCCCGCTTTGCTGCTCTGGCTGTGCTCCAGTTTCCCCTCCTCCCCCTCTGCCATTCCAGCCACGCTGTTTTTATGTCCCTCCCGCACCCTGCTTTGCCGCTCTGGCCCCGCTGTGGTTTTGGTTTTGGTTTTTCCCCTGCTTTGCCGCTCCGGTTGCCCCTGCACCCCCCCCCCCTTTTTTTTTTTTGCTTGGGGCGGCAAAAAAGCCAGAGCCGGCCCTGCTTGTAACTTATATCTCATGCAAAGCTCAGTGCCTGCAAGAAGGTGTCTCACCAAAAGAAACAAGGGAAGTAAGAGAGGTGCAGGCCTGTAGCCCTAAATACCAAGCTCTTGTGCCCCTAGTGCCCATTCTGTTGAGCACAAAGTCATCACCCAGCGTGATTATGTCTGTATCCATAGGGGGGAACTTGGCTCCTTTCTAACACAGCAATGGCCTTGTGGATCAGATCTATGGTCCATTTAGTCCAGTGTCCTCTCTTTGAAAGTGACAGCCCCAGGTGCTGCAGTAGGAGGTGTAAGAAACCCAGCAGTAGGTGGATGGGGGCAGGGGAGTGACCTTACCATCATGAGGGCATCACCCTTATGCCTAACAGCTAGAGTCTGGCTTCTGCCCTGAAACACAGAGGTGAATAGCATTTCCAAAATATTTATTTAGCTGTAATTATTGTAACTGGATAGTCTCACTACCCATGTAAATGTCCAAGCTTAGTGCATGGCCTCAAATAACTCTCGTGGCAGCAAGTTCTTCAGTCTAATTAGGCATTTAACGAAGAAAGCATTCTTTTTTTAACTGTTTTTATTTTGCCACATTTCAGTTTAATTGAATATGCTCTTGAACTTGTATTATGAGACAGGGAGAACCCATTCTCCATCTACTCTGTACTAGTCAGTATTTTATAGATTTTTCTCATGTTCTCTCTTATTCATCTCCTTTGTAAGGTAACAATACCAGTGTTTTTAACCTTTCTCGGTAAGAGAGTTTCCCTAGGCCCTTGATCATGATCATAGCCCTTCCCTGAACCCCTCTAGTTCTGCAGTATCCTATATGAGAACCATGCCAGTTCCATATAGCTGAGTCTAGAGGATAATGAAACATTGACTAAGTGATTTCTTGGCACTGTATTTTCCATATTATTCCATCTCCCACTCCTCCTGGATGTCAATGTTGTGCTTAGTTCCTGTCAATGCTTGCACTGTGCGCAGGATCTGTACCATGACACCCAGGTCCCTGTTCTGAGTTTCTAATGTTAAATTAGAACTTTATAAGGTGTTTAAAGACTTCAAGTTTTTCCCTCCAATGGGCAAACACGTTGCAGTTATGGACTTTAAAGCACATCTGCATCATGCTGCCCATTCACCTGGCTTGGTTAGTTCCCTCTGGAGTCTTCTCTGGACTTGACTATGATGTAAACAATCTGCTGCAATCTGTAAATGTTGCCACCTCACTGCTCACCCCCCTTGCTACATTATTAATAGCCATCAAATATTTACTGCACTATTTGTTATAAAGTGTGTAATCGCCATTGCCGTACATCTCTCCCTCACAGGCATCTTGAGCATTTCTGACACCGATCGACTCTTCGACTACCTCATGGCATCTTTCAACCTCACCCCCTCTGACTCTTCAACATTCATCCTAATGGGCATCCCTGGCCTGGAAGCTGCGCATGTCTGGATTTCCATCCCTTTCTCTATGTTCTACTTTATCGGCCTGTTGGGAAATGTCACTGTTCTCTATGTTGTAGGGAAAGAACAGAGCCTCCACAAGCCGATGTACCTGCTGATCTGCATGCTGGCGCTTACAGACATCAGCACGTCTACCTTCGTCGTGCCGAAGGCACTGTGTATATTTTGGTTCAATTTGAAAGACATTACTGTGGGTGGCTGCCTCACCCAGATGTACTTCCTTCATGCAGCTTCTGTTATGCACTCAGCCGTCCTTGTGACAATGGCCTTTGATCGCTACGTTGCCATATGTAACCCTCTGAGATACACCACCATCCTCACCAATGCACGGATAGCTAAGCTAGGGCTAGTGGGTTTCATAAGAGCTGTTCTCTTAATTCTGCCCGAGACCCTGCTCCTGAGGAGGCTGCCATTCTGTGCCAACCGCATTATCCCCAACACGCACTGTGAGCACGTGGCTGTGGCAAAGATGTCATGTGGGGACATCACGGCCAACAGGACGTATGGCTTGATAATAGCATTTGTAGTCATTGGGTTTGACCTGATGCTCATTGCCTTGTCCTACGGTCTGATCATCAGGGCCGTCCTCAGAATCTCCTCCAAGAAAGCCCACCAGAAAGCCCTCAACACTTGCACTGCCCTTATCTGTGTGATACTGACATCTTATACTCCCGCCCTTTTCTCCTCTCTGACACAACGGTTTGGTCAGGGCATCGCTCCGCACATTCACATCATCTTGGCCAACCTCTATTTCCTCATCCCTCCCCTGCTCAACCCTATCATTTATGGGGTCAAAACCAAAGAGCTTCGTGACAAATTGGCCAAATACACCTGCAAAATGTGATTGCCTGTGGCCATGGACTTTATCCTTGTGTGACAAGGCGGGAAAAGGAGATCTCCTCATTAATCAAGGGTGCTTTGTCCCCGTTTGGCTGAGCTCAGCATTGTGGAAGTTCACAGTCTGAGAAGTTCCTCACACTTAACATCTTATCACTTCATGACCAAGCACTGCTCTCTCCATTGCTGAGTTTCCTCTCTCTGTCCATCACCTGATCACTTTCAGCATCACCCATCAGCCCCGCCCTCCATACACCCTGACACTCTCTCTTGCCATGACTTCCAGACCACCAGAAGATGCTGCAGTTCTCTGATGCAAGGAGGCTTTCCTTGAGACCCTGTGTGAACAGCATTCTTGATCAGTTTGACAAACAGAGACTATGCTTTCAGATAACCAAAGACAAAGAAAGCAACTACAATGCTGAACTTCTTTAGCATATGTACAGTGATCTGGTGAACAACATTTATCTGACTTTTCTAAGTCCAATCCTTCAGGAAAGTTTCAGATGGAAAGTGTGAATACAGGAAAATGGCTGCAGAGATTGAGACATTCTACTAGAGCTTGTTGGTGAGACTTGCGAAACCCTGTGTTTTTTAGAAACGGATTGCTGTGTTAAACTCCGACGTCACACTGGAGTCTAATTACTTATTGCTTGAGCAGTCGATTTTCACATTGCTGTTCAGCTGGATCTTTCAAAATACACACCAACCCTTCCTGGTGTGAAAGATGTCAGAAGTTGGTGCTGAGATTTCATGTTGGATTTTCTGAAAGAGAGATTGACACCAACCATGCTGGTGATTGAATCACTTGCAGAACTAGGTCCTTCAGGAACAGTCAGCATGGATTCACCAAGGGCAAGTCATGCCTGACTAACCTAGTTGCCTTCTATGACGAGATAACCGGCTCTGTGGATGAGGGGAAAGCAGTGGATGTGCTATTTCTGGACTTTAGCAAAGCTTTTGATACAGTCTCCCACAGTATTCTTGCCAGCAAGTTAAAGAAGTATGGGCTGGATGAAATGGACGGTAAAGTGGATAGAAAACTGGCTAGATGGTCGGGCTCAACGTGTAGTGATCAATGGTTCCATGTCTAGTTGGGAGCCGGTATCAAGTGGAGTGCCCCAAGTGTCGGTGCTGGGGCCGGTTTTGTTCAATATCTTCATTAACGATCTGGAGGATGGTGTGGACTGCACCCTCAGCAAGTTTGCAGATGACACTAAACTGGGAGGAGTGGTTGATATGCTGGAGGGTAGGGATAGGATACAGAAGGACCTAGACACATTAGAGGATTGGGCCAAAAGAAATATGATGAGGTTCAACAAGGACAAGTGCAGAGTCCTGCACTTAGGACGGCAGAATCCCATGCACTGCTACAGACTAGGGACCGAATGGCTGGGCAGCAGTTCTGCAGAAAAGGACCTAGGGGTTATGGAGGACGAAAAGCTGAATATGAGTCAGCAGTGGGCCCTTGTTGCCAAGAAGGCTAATGGCATTTTAAGTTTTATAAGTAGGGGCATTTCCAGCAGATCGAGGGATGTGATCATTCCCCTCTACTCAGCACTGGTGAGGCCTCATTTGGAGTACTGTGTCCAGTTTTGGGCCCCACACTACAAGAAGGATGTGGATAAATTGGAGAGAGTCCAGCGGAGGTTAACAAAAATGATTAGGGGGCTGGAGCACATGACTTAGGAGGAGAGGCTGAGGGAACTGGGATTGTTTAGCCTGCGGAAGAGAAGAATGAGGGGGGATTTGATAGCTGCTTTCAACTATCTGAAAGGGGGTTCCAAGAAGGATGGATCTAGACTGTTCTCAGTGGTAGAAGATGACAGAACAAGGAGTAATGGTCTCAAGTTGCAGAGGGGGAGGTTTAGGTTGGACATTAGGAAAAACTTTTTCACTAGTAGGGTGGTGAGGAAGTGGAATGGGTTACCTAGGGAGGTGGTGGAATCTCCTTCCTTAGAGGTCTTTAAGGTCAGGCTTGACAAAGCCCTGGCTGGGATGATTTAATTGGGTTTGGTCCTGCTTTGAGCAGGGGGTTGGACTAGATGACCTCCTGAGGTCCCTTCCAACCCTGAGATTCTATGATTCTATGATTCTACTGTGCTCTGCCCTGCACAACCTTTATTGGCTAATATCTCATTTTTGCCATTTTTTCTTGAGACCTTGGACAGTTGGAGCAGAAGTGGAGAGTTTTGCCAGTGGATCACTGGCCTCATATTCAGAACAACCATTTGGAGCAGTTTTGGGATGAAGGTCTCAAATACACGAATGTTGCTGGTGACAAAGACTTCAGTGAACATGGCTTTTCTCTGTTGTTGCTGTCACTACCTTTTAGCAATGCTGCAGTTGAAAGATTGTTTTCCCAGATGAACTTGATAAAAACTTTTGTGAGAGAAGATGCAGGAGGAGCATTTAGAAAACATTCTTCATGTTAGGCGTATATGCAATGACACAAAATGTTTGTGAACATTTTGCCCCAGTGAAAGAAATGATTGCACTGGTCACTGGTGTTATGTATGACCAGCTGCAGAAGCATTCTACTTACAACGAAGACAGTGAGGATGAAATGTTGCCTTTTAGAGTATAACAGTAACAAACTAATTCAACTCAAAATATAGACACTGACTGCAGTCATTGAATGCAATTAGAAAGAAATAATATAATAATGATATTGTTGATTTTACACTCCATATATTTTGGGCTGCTTTTGGGCTATTTTTAACTCTGTCGTTTGCTGTTTTTCATTTGAAAACAGCTGCCAATCCTCAATCGGGATACAAGTACCGGTATTGGGGGGTTGATTTTTAAATTTGATCATCATCTCATAGCTTTGTTGTTAAAGTGGACAAACTCCTGCTTGGGTTTTTAGCTCTTTTTTTTAAAATCACATCTGTACTAGATAGCTAAAAAAATGTTCCATTTGTTAGTTGATGTATAGACCAATATGTTAATAAAAAAAACCCAATAACTTTGTTTCAATAAATATACTGAGCAATTTGAGCTTAATTTTTTTTTAGTGATTTGAGGCTATTCATGCAGTAGAAATTTGGCAAACTACCTCAAGCTGAGCTAGAGGAAGAGCAGCAACAGCCAGAAACACAAGGGCCAGAGAAGCCGGCCGAAAGGCAGAGTTGGGCTGGAGCCAGAGAAGCAGCACTGAGCCAGAAGGTTTAGAGCTGGGCCAGAGGCTTGGCAGCTCCCCCTACTCCACTCTGGGGCATCCCCTTGCAGCAGCTCCTCACCCCCCACCCTCCGCCCTGAGGCACTCCCTCCCCACCCCAGGTCACTCCTGCTCCACACACGAGCACCCGGAGCACACCGTCGCTGCTTCACTTCTCCCGCCTCCCAGGCTTGCGGCGCCAAAGAAAATGGCACCCCCCAAATCCTAGTCACCTAAATGGTTGCACCGGCCCTGCATGGACACAGAATTCTCTCAGAGCACAGGCCCTGGCAATTTGGACATCATGGTGGTAATGGGACAGGTTCATGCCATGGAACGCCGATTCTGGGCCCAGGAAACAAGCACAGACTTGTGGGACTGCATAGTGTTGCAGGTCTGGGATGATTTCCAATGGCTGTGAAACTTTCGCATGCAGAAGGGTACTTTCATATGCATAAGGGCACTTTCATTCTCCATCCTTAGAGATTTTTAAGGCCCAGTTTGACAAAGCCCTGGCTGGGATCATTTAATTGGAATTGGTCATGCTTTGAGCAGAGGGTTGGACTAGATGATTTTCTGAGGTCTCTTCCAACCCTAATCTTCTATGATTCCATGAAGAGAGCCACCTGGGGTGGGGACACCCAAGGTCCTGTCCTAAGTGAACATGATGAGACTGGGGGTTCAGCGTCCCAGGAATCCTAGGCCCTTCTGGGTCGCCATTACAAGGACTGCCACACAGGAGAGTGGAAGGGGAGTCCTTGAGGTCAGGCAGGCCTCTGGGTAAAGGGAGTGAGAGTGGGGACTCAGACCCTTGTGCTAGCCAATTCCCATGGGGTAGTGCAGAAGCCAGGAAAGTTCCCCACAATAGTTCCGGAACTAGGAGAAACTGTTGGGTTGGATTTTAGTGACATGTAAAGAGATATATGAGGTGTGAAATTTTCATATAAATCATAAAAGCTGAAATGTTTAACTTTGTGGGGCAACTTTCTGCATAATATGTATGTAACATCACTGCACGAGACGGCTTCCCAGAGCCTTTTATCATATAAAACCTTTTTCCTGTACTATTGTATTATGGGCAGTAAACCTGACATTGGTTATTCATAGATTCATAGAAGACTAGGGTTGGAAGAGACCTCAGGAGGTCATCTAGTCCAACCCCAACTACATCATCTTAGCTAATGGCTTTGTCAAGTCAGGCCTTAAGAAACTTCTAAGGATGGAGATTCCACCCCCCCCCCAGGTAACCCATTTTATTTGGCCTCTTGAACAAAGTTCATATCAGATGAAAGCTTGTTCAAGGAATTGACTACACAATTTATCAACAACCTGTATGAATCACAGCTTGCTCTCAGATTTTGGTATTGAGACACAATGAAGGCATTCACAGAAATCATTCTCCTATGCAAAAATGTTGTTCAAATGCTGTGGTTCTGGCTGACGCTGCTCTGCCTCCAGCTCACCTTCAGGTGGTTTGCCAGATTTCTGCTGCATTAATGGCCCAAATTCACTTAGAAGATAACTCCAAAGTAGCCCAATCTATTTCTTAAAATATTTCATCAGATATCTAGAACAGATTTGATATTTTCAAAAAATGCTTCAAGCCCCAGCAGGAGTTTGTCTACATCAGAAACAAAGCTAAGAGATGACAATCAAATTCAATATTAAAACCCCACTACTGGTACTTGAATCCTGATTGAGGTTGGGAGGTGTTTCAAACAAAAAAGAGTGAATGATGGATTTTAAAATAGCCAAAGAGTAGCCCAAAACATATGTAGTGTAAAACAAAATAAAACAAAATAAACCCAGTAACATTACATATTATTTATGTATAATTCCATTCAATGATGGTAGTCAATGTCCATATTTTGGGTTGAATTAGTTTGTTATTGTTAGTCTCTAAAAGGCAACATTTCATCCTAACGGTCTTTATCGGCAGTAATGCTTCTGCTGTTGGTCGTACATATCAGCAGTGACCAGTGAAATCATTTGGGTTGAACACATTCTGAAGTACATACACCTCAAATCCAGGGTAACACAGTCATGTTTTCAAAAACACACTGTTTCACAACTCTCGCCTACAAACTTTAGTAGAATGCTGCAGCAGCTTTCCTGTATTAGCACCCTCCAACTGACACTTTTGGTTTATCCTCCAGGATTCCTGAATGATTGGAAGTAGAAAAAATGGGTACATTTTGTTTACTGGATTACTGCACATATGTTAAAGAAGTTCAGCATTGTAGAATCTTTCTTTGTCTTTGGCTCTCTGAAGCTCTTTTGGCTTCCATTATTCTGAACTGAGACAGAACCCTATTCACAAAGGGACTAATGGAAAGCCACCTTGCATCAGAAAGCTGCAGTATCTTCTAGTTGTGTTGAAGTCCTGGAAAGGCCAATGGACAGTGTGTGTGGGAGTGGGGGCTGATGTGTGATGCTGAAAGAGGTCAGGCTATAGTCGGAGAGAGGAAATTCAGGAACAGAGAGAGCAGTGCTTGGTCATGGAGTGATAAGACGTTAGGTATGGTGAATTTCTCAGACTGTGAACCTCCACAATGCTGAGCTCCACAAAACTGGCACAGAACACCCTTGATTGATGAGGAGATTTCCTTTCCCCCTCTTGTCACACAGATTTAAAGTCAGGGCCCCAAGTGATTACCTTCTACAAGTGTATTTGCCCAATTTCTCACAAAGCTCTTGGGTTTTGACCCCATAAATGATAGGGTTTGAGAATGGGGGGGACAAAGAAATAGAGGTTGGCCAAGATGATGTGAAACGTGGGGAGCGATGCCCTGACCGAATCGGTGGGTTAGGTTCGAGAAGAGGTTTGAAAACATAAGACATCAACATCACACAGATGTGGGCTGAGCAGGTGTTGAGGGCTTTCAGGTGGGATTTTTTGGAGGAGATTCTGAGGATGGCCCAGGTGATCAGACCGTAGGACAGAGCAATGAGCGTCAGGTCTAACCCCAATGACCACAAATGCTACCACCAAGCCATACGTCCTGTTGGACTGTGATATCCCCACAGGACATCTTTTGCCACAGCCATGTGCTCACAGTACGTATGATGGATAACGTTTGTTGGCACAGAACAGCTGCCTGCTCAGGAAAAAGGGGCAGGGGCAGAACAAAGAGAACAGCTCATATCATACGCACTAGTCCTAACTTAGCAATTCGTGCATTGGTGAGAATGGTGGTGTATCTCAGGACTGGTCTACACTAAGAAGGGCTGGTCGAACTAGGGTACCCAAATTCAGCTATGCGAATAGCGTAGCTGAATCGAAGTAAACCTAGTTCGACCTACTCACCCGTCCAGAGGCAGCGGGGTCGAACTCCGCGGGCTCCCCGTCGACTCCGCCACCGCCGTTTGCAGTGGTGGAGTACCGGAGTCGACCGCTAGCGCTTCCGGAGTTCGAAACTATCGCGTCTAGATCAGACGCGGGATAGTTCGAACTCCGAGAAGTCGAACTCACCGTGACGACCCGGAAGGTAAGTGTAAACCTACCCTCAGAGGGCTACATATGGCAACGTAGCGATCGAAGGCCATTGTCACAAGGACGGCTGAGTGCATCACAGAAAGTGCTTGAAGAAAGAACATCTGGGTTGAGGCAGCCACCCACACTAATGCCATTCAAATTGAATCAAACATATAAACAGTGCCTTTGGCACGACGGAGGTAGACATGCCAATGTCTGTGAGTGCCAGCATGCAGAGCAGCAGGTACATCGGCTTGTGCAGGGTCTGTTCTTTGTCTACAACAGAGAACTGTGAAATTTCCCAATAGGCTGATAATGTAGAACATAGAGAAAGGGATGGAAATCCAGCATATGAGCAGCTTCCATGCCAGGGATGCCCATTAGGATGAATGTTGAAGAGTCAGAGGGGTTGAGTTTGAAAGCTGCCATGAGGTGGTTTCGAAAGCATTGATCGGGCTCAGAAATACTCAAGGTGCCTGTGAAGTGAGAGAAGCAAACTTCTTGGATCTTAACAGAAGGAAGAAATTACTCCTTCTCCCCTACCCTTCCCCCCCCAATCCCTGGTGAGTCCAGATCCAATTCCCTTGGATCTAAAAAACATGGTAAAATCAGTCAGGTTTTTTTTAAAAAGAAGGCTTTTTAGTTAAAGAAAAGAAAGAAAAAAAAATCCCTCTGGGAGATAGCATACAAGCTGGTCCCACAGACAACAGATTCAAAACACAGAGGATGTTCCCCTGGGCAAAACTTAGTACACAAAAGAATTCCCCTAATGCCAAGCCAATTTACAAAAAGAAAAATAAACATAAACCTATTTATTTCCTTCTTTAATACTCGCTACTCTGATAAGAGGCTGGTTCCTTGATCTTTTTCCACTCCGGCCAAAACTGAAACTGACTCTAAATAAAGGAAACTTCCCTCCTTCCTTTTGAAACATCTGGTTCTGACAAGGGGGTTACACACTTTATATCAATTAGTATTGTAAATATTTTATAGTTATCACCAATCTAGAACAGGGTGTGAGCAGTGAGGTAACAACATTTGCAAATGGCACCAGATTATTTAGGTTATAGTCAAGTCCAGAAAAGTCCTGAGAGGGAGCTAACCAAGCCAGGTCAATGGACAGCATAATGGCAGATGAAATTCAATGCTCTGTAGACAAACTATTAGAACAGTTTGAGCTGCCAGATATATATCCACTTTAGACCTCACAAAGGGATACTGGCAAATACCTTTGATGCCAGAACCCTGGCAGAAGAAAGCCTTTTCCACGCCCTTCAGCTTGCATTAAATCAGGATCAAGTCATTTGGCCTCCACAGGGTGGCAGTAACTTTTTGGATGGTCGGGATGCAGCAGCACGCTGCTACGATAAATTGAAAATGGTTTTTGGTCCTGTATCTGGTGGCAGCATCCCACACATTGTGCAGATGCAGTACATTACACACAGAAAAGAAAGCCACCATCAACTGCTAGACTGAATTGTCTGGAAGACTCAGTTTGCCCTGGCATTCTGAGCCCCTGGGATCCGCAAATCATTTCTTCACTCCCAGGGGAGGCTCTCAGGCAGAGGTTCTCCACAGTGTATTTTCTGCTCTTCCCGCTGCTCATGGAGCTGAGGGAATTGTCTGGGAGTGCAGCCAACCAGACAGTCTGGAGGGGACTGTACGGGGGAATCATAAAGGTCTCTGTCCAGCACGCCGAGTGTCAGACATATGAGATTCATACACTGATTCTCAGGGCTCTTCCTTCCTGTCGCAGTAAGGAGATTTCCTCTCTCTGATGAGCGGGATTTCAGTGAGTTGCCTGTTTCTGCATTAAAGTTAGTGCTAAGGGCTTAGGAAGAGTTCCAGGGTTCAAGTCAAGAACGACCTTGGTAGGAATTCACCAGGACAGCAACTTGAAATGTTCAGTATTATCAGAAACACCAAGGGATTTACCTGGTAACCCTGGAGTTACAAATGCTTTGGAAATAGTTTAGAAAAATATTTGTTTTTTAAGATCAGTTCCTTGTGTCTTACTGTGTCCTTCTATCTGTCTCATTAGCTTCCTTTTTGGGGTTTATTGTGGATTTTCCTCTGGTTCGCTCATTTTGTCCTGTTCAGGAACTTCACTGTCCTGTTAAGAACTGCAGCCAAAACCTCTGCCAGCAGGCATCTGTGTCACCAGAGAGCTCCACAAGAAGAATTGTGCCACACACTGGCCTGAGAAATGCTTTTCAGGCTGATTCTCTCCCTTTTCCCTGGTGCAGGCAGACAGTGAGTTTAAGCTAGTCTGAGGAGATATTTCTGTGAGCTGTGGCTCTGGGGTGTGGAACATGGTTTTGGTCCTGGGTGAGGGGTATCGCTGTGTGGCAGGGCTGTAAGTTGTGGGGGTGGGGATAGGGGTGAAGAAGCAGGCAGCACTGAGGGTTATTGGGGTGGGGATAGGGGTGTACACGGACAGCTAGAAAGTACAGGAGGATTGGGGGGCAACCAGGGAGGTTTACGCAGAGAAGCAGTTAGCCCTGAGGGTGTTGGGCAGGCAGGGGATGTCTACGGACAGGCAGGTACTGCTTGGGGTTTTGGGTAAGGCAGGGCATACATATATAGGCTGGTAGGGCTGGGGATTGAGGGGGCAGGGAGGGATGTACCAGTACAGGAGAGCAGTGCTGGGGGTTCTGGGTGTGCGGAGTGGCATGTAGTGCTGGAGGTTGTGTGAGTAGGCAGGGGGTAGACCATGGACAGGCCAGCAGTGCTGGGGAACGTGTAAGCAAGCAGGCGATGTACATGGACAGGTGGGCAGATCTGGGGGTTTTGGGGCTAGCAGGGGGGTGTCGATAGACAGGCAGGCAGTGTTGAGGTTTGTGGAGCAGCCAGAGGGCAGTACATGGAGAGGCGGGAATTGCTGGGGGTTGCGGAGGCAGGGAGCAGCATGTACACAGAAAGGGGGCAGTGATGCTGAAATTAATTTTTTTGCTGTGATTGTTGGTCCAAGACCAGTGCTGGGTCATTTTCTGGCCCCGAGTGTATTGGTGAGGGGATCTCAGGGTCTCTTTGCCCTGCCAAGCCACAGAACTGCAGACTGGGTGTCACAACCTTTACTTAAGTTTGTTTCCAATTGTAGTTCTTGAATGTTAATTATGTAACTTCTGGCATTTCACTGGTGGAAAGAACCATTGATCTTTATTCCTCAGCTTCTTCAATCTTCCATCATATTCTGACCCCCTGTCTGTATTCTCCTTCCCAATCCCAGGCTGCCCTGATTACAACAGTACGCTCTTTGCCAATGTTATCTCCATGCTCGCCAGTCATTCCTGGCTCCCACAACCTCCGAGCTACCCCACACTCCTCACAGCTCTTCCTCTGCAGGGAGTGAGGTGCCTTCCATCACACTTGCTTCCTTGGTAGGGGTGGGGGTGGGGGTGGGAGATCAGCGAGTGTGTCTCACCTGTGAGAAATCTCACGTACAACACCTGTGCTGCTTCTCTTGGAGCACCCATAGGTTATTGTCGAAGAGAAACACTGTCTCCAGCTCCCCAGCATAGAAGCCCAAGGTGCTGCTAAGGTGCTGCTAGCTTGTACTTATGTGGTACCTGACAATGGACTGGCTCAGTCAGTGGTGGGACTTTCCACTGTCCCCTAGGCCAGACAAAGACACCGCCCCAGGGGTGCATTCTTATACACAGATACAAACAAGTTACACATCACTCCTGACGTATTGAGGTGCAACCCCTCTACGTAGCAAGCTACAACCCCACTACTTAGCAAGGTGCCACCTCTCACCTTGTACATGTTGGTTTGAACAAAACAACTCTATCCATCATATTCCCCTTTTGGCCTTGTCATTGGGATGGGTCGGCTTGTTCCTTGTTATCTGTGTGGAGTGTACAAGTATGTGAACATTCTGATATCTGGTGTCCAGCACCTTTCAGGTACGTCTCTATTTGCAGCATCATCCCTTTCCTTGCCAGCTTCTGTGAGCAGGGCCTGCCTCTGGCTCACAGCCTCACTTTGCTTTATCTGAGCAAAGTCTTGACTATTACTTTAGTTCAGGCCTTAGGTCCCATACTGGGTCTCTGATCAGGGTTTATGTTTCAGGGCCTCTTCTTACTACACCAGGATGCTCCAGGACCATTTGCTAGCCATCTCCGTTAGCCAGTTTGGGCGAGGGTTGTACATTCATTCCTCAGTGAGGAGACTTTACAGGCTCTAGTCATTATTTGTCTCACCTAAAACATTCATCCATGCAGTGTCACGGGCTCCCTCAGCCTCAAAAAAAACCCACAACCAGTGTAAGATTTCCAAGACAACCACAATCACATGATAATTTCTCCTCATAGGGCTAAATTCAACACAGTCATGAACAGAAAAAAAAGGCACGAGCTTGCAGGCAAAATGCCTCCAGCTAACTCTGGACATGTTCATAGATTCCAAGCCTAGAAGTGACCATTGTGGACCATCTGGTCTGATTTCCTGTAGGGTACAGGCCAGAGAAATTCCTGAAAATTATTCCTAGAGCAGCTCTTTTACAGGAACAACCATCCTTCCTTTAAAAATTCTCCGTGATGGAGAATCCACCATGACCCTTGGTAAATTGTTCCAGTGGTTAATTACATTAACCATTTAAAAATGCATGTTTTATTTCCAGTCAGATTTTATTTAACTTCAACTGCCAGGCACTGGGTTGTGTTACATCTCTGTATGGTAGGCAAAAAAAGCCTATTATTAAAATATTGGTTCCCCATGTAGATACTTGCAGACTGTTATCAAGTCACCCTTTAACCATCTTTGTTAAACTAAATAGATAAAGCTCCTTGAGTCTATCACTATAAGGCAGATTTTCTAATCTTTTAATAATTCTTGTGACTGTGCTCTGAATGCTGTTCAATGTAACAACATCCATCCTTAATAGTGGACACCAGAAACTGGATATGGGATTTTGGTAGCAGTTGCACTAGTGTCAAATACAGTGGTAAAATAATATCTCTACCTCTCCTTGAGATACCCCTGATTATCATTCAAGAATCTCATTGGCTCTTTTGGCCGCAGGGTCACACTGGGAGCTCATGTTTAGCTAATTATCCCTTCATACCCCCTGTCATAAACAGACAGTTAAGGGTTAATTCCTCTTTTACCTGTAAAGGGTTAAGAAGTTCACAATACCTAGCTGACACCTGACCAGAAGGACAAATAAAAGAACAAGATACTTTCAAAGTTGGGAGAGGGGAAAACAGTCTTTTGTCTGTCTGTAAGGGCTTTTGCTGGACAGGGAGAAGGAACCATCCTAACAGGGTACTGAGTAATTAGAGAGGGAATGTATTAAATTACTTTTATTTCTATTTGTAAGTTATTTTGCAAAATAGAGGGAGAATCAAACTGGGTTTCTGCGTAACTTTAAAATTTTGCCCAGAAGGAAATCCTCTGTGTTTTGAATCTGTTGTCTGTGAGATTATCTTGCTTTCTTATCTCACAGAGGTATTCTTTTCACCTTTTTTTCTTTAATTAAAATTCTTCTTTTAAGAACTTGATGGATTTTTCATTGTTTTTAAGATCCAAGGGGTTTGGATCTGTTTTCACCAGGAATTAGTGAGAGAATTATCTCAAGTCTACCCAGGAAAAGGGGTGTAAGGACTGGGAGCAGGGAGGAATTAGCCTCAATCCTGCCAGGAAAAGGGGGTTAGGGACTGGGGAAATATTTGGGGGGAAGGCAAAATTCCAAGTGGTTCTCCCCTAAGATTTAAATCGCTTAGGGGTGGCAGCTACTGTAACCTCAGCTAATAAATAAGCTTAGAGGAGTCTTTCATGCAGGTCCCCACAACTGTACCCTAAAGTTCAAAGTGGAGAATTAACCTGGGACACCCCACAAACCTTGTTCAGTCATTGCGCTTCCCATAATAGTCCCCAATCATGTAAGAATCCTCTTGATTTTGTTCTATGAGACACAGAGAACACATTTTTCGATGTAGTCTCTACCAGTCAGTATGTTGTAGACTTTTCTCATATCCACTCTTATTCATCTCCTTTGTAAGGTAACAATTCCAGTCTTTTCAATCTCTCTCTTAAAAAGAGTTTCCCAGGGTCCTTCATCATTCTCATTGCCCTTGTCTGAACCCCTCTAACTCTGCAAAAGCAGTAAAGAATCCTGTGGCACCTTATAGACTAACAGACGTTTTGCAGCATGAGCTTTTGTGGGGTGAATACCCACTTTGTCGGATCCAAGTAGTGGAAATTTCCAGGGGCAAGTGTATATATGCAAGCAAGAAGCAGGCTAGAGATAACGAGGTTAGTTCAATCAGGGAGGATGAGGCCCTCTTCTAGCAGTTGAGGTGTGAAAACCAAGGGAGGAGAAACTGCTTTTGTAGTTGGCAAGCCATTCACAGTCTTTTTTTAATCCTGAGCTGATGATGTCAAATTTGCAGATGAACTGAAGCTCAGCAGTTTCTCTTTGAAGTCTGGTCCTGAAGTTTTTTTGCTGCAGGATGGCTACCTTAAGATCTGCTATTGTGTGGCCAGGGAAGGTTGAATTGTTCTCCTACAGGTATTTGTATATTGCCATTCCTAATATCTGATTTGTGTCCATTTATCCTTTTCCGTAGGGACTATCCAGTTTGGCCGATGTACATAGCAGATGGGCATTGCTGGCATATGATGGCGTATATTACATCGGTGGACATGCAAGAGAATGAACTGGTGATGGTGTGGCTAATCTGGTCAGGTCCTGTGATGGTGTCGCTGGTGTAGATATGTGGGCAGATTTGGCATTGAGGTTTGTTGCATGGATTGGTTCCTGAGTTAGAGTTACTATGGTGCGATGTGAAGTTACTGGTGAGAATATGCTAAAGGTTGGCAGGTTGTCTGTGGGTGAGGACTGGCCTGCCACCCAAGGCCTGTGAAAGTGTGGGATCATTGTCCAGGATGGGTTGTAGATCCTGATGATGCACTGGAGGGGTTTTAGCTGGAGACTGTATGTGATGGCCAGTAGAGTCCTGTTGGGTTTGTCTTGCAGTAGGAGACTTCTGGGTACACGTCTGGCTCTGTTGATCAGTTTCCTTATTTCCGCATGCGGGTAGTGTAGTTTTGAGAATGCTTGTTGGAGATTTTCTAGGTGTTGGTCTCTGTCTGAGGGGTTGGAGCAGATGTGGTTGTACCTCAATGCTTGTCTGTAGACAATGGATCTTGTGGTGTGTCCGGGATGGAAGCTGGAGGCATGAAAGTAGACATAGCGGTCGGTAGGTTTTCGGTATAGGGTGGTGTTAATGTGACCATCACTTATTTGCACCGTGGTGTCCAGGAAGTGGACCTCCCGTGTAGATTGGTCCAGGCTGAGGTTGATGGTGGGGTGGAAGCAGTTGAAATTGTGGTGGAATTTTTCCAGAGTCTCCTTCCCATGGGTCCAGATGATGAAGATGTGCCCAGTACTACACAGAAGAGAACAGAGGAGGTGGAAATATTAACTGGCTGATCGCATGGCATTGTATTTTCTATATGATTTCCCCATTCTATGCCTCCTGGATGGCAATGTTTTGCTTAGTTTCTGTCCATGCTTTCACTCTTAGCAGGGTTTCACAGAGCTGTGTACAATGATGCCCAGCTCCCTGTCCTGAGCTCATACAGCTAAATTAGAACCTTGTAAGGTGTTTGAGGAGAACAAGCTTTTTCCTCCAATGGATATACACATTGCAGTTTTTGACATCGGAGTTCATCTGCCATCATGCTGCCCAGTCACTTGCTGGTTAGCTCCCGCTGAGGACGTCTCTGGACTTTCATATGACCTAAATAAATTGGTTCCATCTGCAAATGTTGCCACCTCACTGCTCAACCCCTTTCTAGATTGGTAACAACTATAAAATACTTACTGTCCTATTTGTTATAAAGTGTATGACCCCCTCGTTGTGTTTATCTCCCTTCACAGGCACCTTGAGCTTTTCTGAGCCTGATTGATGCATCAACCACCTCATGGCAGCTTTCAACCTCACCTCTTCTGACCCTTCAACATTCATCCTAATGGGCATCCCTGACCTGGAAGCTGCCCACATCTGGATTTCCATCCCTTTCTCTATGTTCTACATTATCGGCCTGTTGGGAAATTTCACAGTTCTGTTTGTTATAGGCAAAGAGCCGACCCTGCACAAGCCGATGTACCTGCTGCTCTGCATGCTGGCGCTCACAGAAATCAGCATATCTACCTCCGTCGTGCCAAAGGCACTGTGTATATTTTGCTTCAATTTGAAGGGCATTACTGTGGGTGGCTGGCCTCACCCAAATGTTCTTCCTTCATGCAGGCTCTATGATGCACTCAGCCGTCCTCGTGACAATGGCCTTCGATCGCTATGTTGCCATTTGTAACCCTCTGAGATACACCACCATCCTCACCAATGCACGAATAGCTAAAGCTAGGGCTAGTGGGTTTTGATAAGAGCTGTTCTTTTCATTCTGCCCATGCCCCCTGCTTCTGATCAAGCAGCCATTCTGTGCCAACCATATTATACCCCATACGTACTGCGACCACATGGCTATAGCAAAAAAGATGTCCATGTGGGGACATCACCGTCAATAGGATGTATGGCTTGGTGGGTAGCCTTTGTATTCTTCGGGTCAGACCTAGCGCTCATTGTCCTGTCCTATGGTTTGATCATCAGGGCTTTCCTCAGGATCTCCTCTAAGAAAGCCCACCAGAAAGCCCTCAACACCTGCACTGCCCACATCTGTGTGATGCTGATGTCTTATCCTTTCTTCTTCTTTTCCACTCTGACACATCGGTTTCGGTCAGGGCATCGCTCCCTACATTCACATCATATTGGCCAACCTCTATTGCCTAATCCCCCCCATGCTGAACCCAATCATTTATGGGGCTAAAACCAAAGACCTTCGTGACAAAGTGGGCAAATACCCCTGCAGATTGTGATCACCTGAGTCCACTGACTTTAAAACACAATGTGACAAGAGTGGGAAAGGCTATCTCCCTGTTAACCAAGGTTGCTCTGTCCAGTTTTGGCTGAGCTCAGCATTGTGGAAGTTCAGAGTTTTTAAAAGTTTCCTCACATCTAAGATCTTATTACTCTATCACCAAGGACTGCTCTCTCCGTTTGCCTAGTTTCCCTCTCTTTGTCCATCACCTGACCTCTTTCAGTGTCACCCATCATCCCCCACCTCCACCCACCTTGTCATTTTCGCCTTTCTGTGACTTCCAGACCACGAGAAGATAGTACCGCCTTTGTGAAGCAATGTGGCTTTTCATTAAACCCTGTGTGAACATGGTTATAGATCAGTTTGATGAACTCAAGCTATGCTTTCTGATAGCCAAAGACAAAGAAAGCAACTACAGTGTTGAATTTCTTTTTCATATGTACAGTGATCCAGCGAGCAACAATTCACCTGATTTTTCTAAAACAAATGTTTCCATTGGAAAGTGCTAATACAAGAAAGCTGCTGCAGGAATTGAGGACATTGTACTAGACTTTTTGGTGAAAGATATGAAGCTGTGTGTTTTTGAGAACTGGACTCTGTTTTCCTGGATAGGGGGGCGTGTACCCCAGAATGTGATCAAGTCAATTTCAACCATATGTTGTGCACTCAGCCACTATGAATTAATAAAATAGAACACAACATAGTTTAGGGTTTAATTGGAAAGCAGGGTTTCAGATGCAAAGTCAAAATCTAGGTGGCAGGTTTCTACTAATCAGAATGGGAGGAGGGGAAAGAAAAGGTAAATAAGTGAAAATGAAAAATGGTTAAATAGATGGGAAACCTTGAGTGTAGTTGCCTCTGATATTAGGAGTTTATTGAAAGTTAGGAAAAGTGATGATTCCAGTAGTGGACTTTATGGCCAGTGTATTTTGAAGAAGTTATAAACGATTAGCTAATACAGCGTACTTTGGGGGAAGGTCCTCTGAAACCATCTTGAGAGAATGTTTTTCCTGACATCCTTTCTCCCTGATTGGTGAGCAACTGGCCACTGTGAACCTGCTGTTAATTACTCAATACCGTTCCAGATGTTAGGTTACTATCTGGGATGTTCTAAGCCTATTGTTTATGTCTGTGTGTCCTTAAATCTAATAAACTGAACTGCTGGCCAAGAGCATGCTTACTTGCATTTAATCCATCATAAGACAGAATTGCTGTGTTCCAATTGATTTATTCCTGACACCACCCAGAGTGAAATAATTAATTTTCTCCAGCTGCGGGTTCTTAAAACACCAGTTATCAAACTGCTGTGTTAAACTACGACATCGCCTTGGAGTCAAATAAACTTACTGCTTTGCACAGTTTGATTTTGGAGTTGCTTTCAGCTGGAAATTTCAAAATACACACTAACCATTCCCATTGTCGAAGACATCAAAAGTAGGTGTCGAGATATTGTCTTTGAGTTTTGTCTTGTGTCTTGACAGAACGCTGCCTTACCCCAGACAGAGACTTTGGGACGTCCTCAGGGAGGTGGTAGGAAGTGGCCACCTTACATAGGCGGCGGGCATAATAAGCCATGGGAGGCTAAACCTCCCCTGTGGTGCAGCCACTGCCCCACCACCTTTGAGAGCGTGGATGCCTGGGATGTGGTGACCCCACTGTTGCTCTGACCCCGATACCCCTCTCGCTTTTTTCCTGTGGCACCACCCATGCTCCACCTCTTCCTTTCCCTGCTCTGCCCCTCTGCTGAGGCCCCCACAGCCAACCACTCATCAAATCTCCCCTACTTCCATGCCCCTGGTGGACCCGCGTATGCCGCAGTATTCACTGAGTCCTTACTCCCTCCTCTCCTGCACCCAACTCCTTCATGTCCCTCCACTCCGCAGCCTGCTGAGTCCTTCCTCTACTCCATCCAGACACCCCTCCCCTGACACCCTTACCACCTGCCACTCACCACTGAAAAACAGAATCACATTTCAAAGTGTCCTCCTGGCCCCTCTGTGTTCCAGCCCCCTGAGCTGAGTCACTCCAGAGCAGCAGGAGGAATCTCACAGCTGAGTCAGGTATTGGAGCCAGACATCAACCAAAGAGCCAATGCCATAGGTGATTAATTGGTGCAAAGTCCAAAGAAAAGAGAGAAAGCAAACTAGGGAAACTAGAATAAGCAAAGTTGTGTCTTGGTCTTTCTCACTGACATCGGAATATAACAAGACATTTTCTTTTTTAGAGTACAGTGAAAAGGCAGATGCAGTTTTCTGGTTTCCTTTCAGACAGTTTTCCAGTGGTTTTGAGAGATCCTGCATTCATCAAAGAGGAGTAAGAAACTGGGAAAATGTAGGAAAAAAGCTTCAGAAATATCCAAGCTCCCATACACAAGCAGTGTTGTGAAAGGTGGCAGTTATTCAAACAGTGAAAAGAAGCGGTCTCCTTAATGGCACAGTTGTCACATTCTCACAAGATGGCATAACAGGAAAACAAACTATGCTGCAAGAATCCCCAAGGTACTGCTTTACCTGGCTAACCAAGGGATTGCACTGCAGGGACAGGAAGAGAGAGAAGAATCAGCAAATCCTGGAAACTTTCAGTAATTATTCAATTTGTTTTCACAGTATGACGAACCATTCACAAAACAACAACAAGAAACAAATAAAAAAATGGACGGGTTACATTCAATCTCACAAGCCACTCAACTCCGAACAAGCTTTAACAATTTGCTCCTGATATTATGAAAAGCATAATCATTCAGAAAGTTCAAGATAATGGGCTTTGCACTGTTCTTGTTGGCAAAGCACACAGTTTTAAACAAGGAGAAATGACAGTCTGTGTGAGAGACACAGAAAATCTGGAAATAAAGGAACGACTTCTAGGATTTATTGATTGCTTTGAGAATGGGGATACTGGTGCCCTCTGTCACAGCATTCAACATTTTTTACAAGCATCGTGGACTGCAAACTTGCTGGTTGTGGCATAGTGTTATGATGGGGCCACTGTAATGGCAGGTCATGTAACTGGAGTACCTCCAAAACTGCTGCAAGATAATCTCCCCCCCGCCCCGCATATATATATATACACTGCATGGCTCATGAATTGTATTTGGTTTTTATTTGAGGCATACAAAGTAAGCAGGGCAGCAACACAATTTTTTTGTTATAGTCTAGAAGGCTTGTTTACCTTCTTTTCACAGCCGGGCACACATCATGCTTTCTTGGAGGCCCAGAATACGATTGGAGTGAAACTGAAATCGTCCAGTTTAAGTGACACAAGATGGTCATCCAGATGGAAAGATGCATCTCTTGCAAAGAACTCCATGAGAGCTACTAAGCATCTTGTTGGTCCTGTCAGAGACTCCATACCAAAGATTTATTGGAGCATTTGGTTTTGTTGAAGAATGGGCCAGAATATCCATTTTTGTCTGTGCTTGGTCTTCTTTTACCATGTTCTTAGTATGATTCACGTAGCATGCGAAGCTCTGCAGGAACAGGGAATGTTACGTTCTCAGGTCTGCAGTGTACAGCAGGGAACTGTCCAAGCATTAGACCATATGCCACCCAGCGCTAAGCAGGATGCTAAGCAGGAAGCCCAAAAGTTCCGTTGAGCTGCACGATGTCCCTGATACCCCCGGTGTAGATGAAGAGTACGCTCACAAACGACCTATGGGGGAAAAAAACCTTCCTTGGCTGTACAGTACTTACAAGAGAGAATGAGAATAAGGAACCAGCTAAAAATGCTAAAGGAAAATGAGGCAGGACAGCTGTATTTTCCTGTGCTGGACACACTGTTAGGTGATTGTAATCACAGGTTTTCATCCCAGTCAATGGACATTGCTAAAAGTGCAGGTGCAGGACTAAAGTGTGATCCCAGAGGGCACTGATGGACTGCTCAGTAAATATTCAAATGCCCTTTCAATCAATTCAAAACTTCCTTGGACTTGGTGGGCAGCAGGCGGTGGCCCTTGGGGTACAGGAGGTGGAGGAGAGGAGGTAGGGACTCAGCTAATGGCAGGTGGTGAGGATTCTGGGGGTGGAGAGTGGAGGAACTCACTGAGCTGTGGGGCCATGTGGAAGGGGAGATAGAGGAGGGGAGGGAGTCGATAGCGGTGGGCAAGGCGGCAATAGCAGAAAGGAGGTGGAACACGGGGCAGGGGCCATAGTCCGGGTGCCAGGGGAGCTTCCGGTGCTTGGGCCAGCTTCCCCAAATGCCAGAACCATGCACCACCCATGCCGCCTTTTCATTCCCAGCTGTCAGAGTATTGACAGCCCCCCAAAGGGCCCTGGGACAAAGCCTGGTGCACTGGAATGGCCTGGACTCCCCTACCAACAACCCCCTGCATGTCACAGACCTAAGCCCTGACTACTAGGCGGCACGCCCCTGCCAACCAACCTCGGAGCAATAGCCGTCAAAAGGTGAAAGGACTTGCCAACATCAGAAGTATTTTTCAAAGTGAACACATTTTACAGGTGTCTCAATATAATAAATGCACAGCATTCCAATCACTTTCAAAGCTTACAGGTAGGTGCCGAATCAATTGAGGCATCATTCAGCCAAATACGCTTAATTCTGCAAGTGACGAGGATTTGTAGGAAAGAGCTGAAAAACTAGCCAATCATTCCAGAACACGTCGTGTTCTTGTCCTGGATAGTTGCTTTCATTCAGATCTGCTTAGAGCAGCGGTTTGCAAGGTATGGGAAGTGTGGGAATGTGTAAAGGGAGGCTCAATCTGTGTGAGGTGACAGCGAGAGCCTGGGGTGACGGCAGGAGATGAAGCCTCATGGGGCTCTTCAGGGCTCTACAATAGTCCCGCGCAGGGTCTCTTGGCAATTATGACATGTCATATGTCAGTTGGGTGGTTCCCCCCAAGTACTTAAAAAGAAAACTTTAAAACGATTATCAGCAGTGCTTACAGTGAAAAACAGCTTACACAGGTCGTTTTATGACAACGGGAAAAAAGTGCACAATACAAGCCAAAGTGAGAAGCAGCAGAGGTTCCAGCAAAATGCAGAAAATATGATGCAGCTCATTTCAAACTGGGCTTTACGTGGAGCGGATCCAGTGATGCCGCAAGGCCTCCATGTGTCGTACGTTGCGAAGTACTGGGAAAACAATATTATGTAGCCCTGCAAGCTGCGCCAGCATCTCAAAACAAGACACCCTACCTTAGTACCTAAAACCCGTCAAGCTTTTTTTCAGAGGAAGCTCAATGAGTTAACAGGAAAACAAAAGTTGTTGAAGTGTACAGCAGTGGTAACAGGAAGGCTACTGAGGCTTCTTACTGTGTGGCTTTGAGCATTCCCAAGGCTGGTAAGCAACAGAATCTAGGTGAGATACTACTACTTCCAGCTGCAAAGGATACCTACGAGTGATGATAGGAGAGAAAGCAGCATCACAGCTAGATGTGATCCCACTTTCTAACAACACAGTTATACATTGTATTGTGGAGATGGATACTGATGTTAAAGAGCAGTTCCTAGAAAGTGTTGGCAGAGCCCTTATTATTCAGTTCAGATACATGAGGCTTCCGATAACAGTAGAACCTCAGAGTTATGAACTGACTAGTCAACCACACATTTCATATGGAAGCAGAAGTACTCAACCAGGCTAGCAGCAGACACACACACACACACACACAAAAGGAAATAGAGTACAGTCCTGGGTTAAACCTAAATTACTAAAAATAAAGGGAAAACAGCATTTTTCATCTCCATACTAAAGTTTCAGAGCTGCAATAAGTCAGTATTCAGTGATGAACTTTTTAAAGAACAACCATAAAGTTTTTGTTCAGAGCTATGAACATTTCAGAAATTGCAGTCACCTCCATTCCCAAGGTGTTCACAATGCTGAGGTTCTACTGTATCTCACATCTTGCACAGCTCCTGGTGTATAATCATTTTTCTACAGCAATAGCATTAAAAAAGGAATTTCTGTTTTTGCCTTCCACTACCAACATGAACAACTGGTGAAGAGCCTTTTAAACAATCAAATAATTTTTGTCCAAGACAAAGGCCTTGATTGGGGACATTGTTTTGGAATTTGCAGTGATGGAGCATGGTCTATGCTGGGACAACAGAGTGGGGCTTGTGACAAATGTACAAGAAGTGGCTTCCTCAGCAACCTGGAATCATCGTTATGATCCACATTCAGGCACTGGCTGCTAAGAGATGGCAGAGGAGTTTAGCAGTGTTCTTTCAGTTGCAATAATAATTATAAACTTTATAAAGTTGCTCCAGATTAATTCAAGGGTTTTTGCCATTTTATGTGAAGAGATGGGGGCAAACTTCACATAGTTGGTTGTTACATGCAGAAGTTCATTAGCTATCTAGGGGCAAGATGGCTGACAAGTCTCTGTGAAACTGTGTGAGGAAGTCCATATTTTTCTTACCAAAAATATGAATATGGCTGCCAGATATGACAACATGGATATCCAAAGTGTGTCACAGAAAAATGCTCTACAAGTGGAGAGCAACTGAAACTCTCTGAATGTGTCACTTCAGGGAGGAGATGCAAATGTTTTCATTGCTAATAGTCAGACAGAAAACTTGAACCATGGTCTTCATGTGTGCAGCTGGGATCTCTTTGCATGTTTCCAACAGTGGAGGATGTTGTGCAACATCATGCTGATCTGTCAGTTGACACTGTTAGGCCTGAATAAAGATGTAGCACAAAACCAGTTATGCCAACCTGACTGAAGTCAGGCTAACAGAGGTTTCTGGGTAATCCCAGCATGGAAAAATACTGAGAAGCAGCATTGTCTCACAAAGCCCTGGGAAAAAAAGTGAGATAAGTGAGGGGGCTAGTACCAGCTGTGTTATGTTAGACACAGTGTTTGAAGAACTGATAAGAAACACTATCCCACAGTTCTGACTCTAACTTTAACTCCCTAACATTCCTAACTTTTGGCGCTTGTTAAAATATTAACAATTCAATATTGTAGAGACTAGGCATGCGTTATATATTAAAAGGTGTCTAATTTCTAGTTGTTAGACAAAGGGGGGTAGGTTGCTCAAGTGAATGATCTATGATGTAATAAAACTGTCTATATAAGCTAATACTAAGCTGTAAAGAGGCGGCTGGTTCTCTTCGGATACGAGCTGTTCTTTACTGACACGTGCACTTGTCAATAAAGAGCTTTTGATCGGACCTTGCTGGTGTTGCCTGTCTCTCTGCGGTCAGACAACGAACTTCGCTGTTGGGGTTAGAGTCCCTGACAACACTATCCAGGACACAATTGTTCGGCACTTAGGGAGTCTGCAAGAGCAGTTTGGAAAAAATACTTTCCTGAAATGGGCAAAGACAAATGTAATCAATGGATCAGGAACTCATTCACCTTTAGGCCAAACCCCCCACTTATGCTGTCTTCTAAAGAAGTGGAAAGCCTTATAGTTCTAATTCAAGCGACAAGAAACTGCAGCACAACATTTTCACAAATGCCTGTCACAGACTTTTGGTCATCAGTCGGATCTGAGTTTTGTGACTTAGCACCCTGTGCTCTTAAAGCACTCATTCCTTCTTCACCTCAACATCTACCAGGCAAAGGTTTTTATTCTCGCTATTTCCTAATACCTAAGGAGAAGGGAGGTTGGAGACCCAACCTAGACCTCAGATCACTGAACACGTTTGTCAAAGCTCAACAATTCAAGATGGTCCTCTCTAGCAATTATTATTCCAGCAATGGAAAAAGGGAGGCTGGTATTCAGCCCTTGATCTTCAGGACGCCTATTTCCATATCTCAATCTGACTGTCCTACAGTTGGTTCCTCAGATTCACCTAAGGACATGACCACTCCCAGTACATAACACTCCCTTTGAGCTACATCAGCTCTAAGAGTAATCTCCCAGGTTCTCTCAGGAGTGGCAGCTCACTTGTACCCCTACTTAGACGATTGTCCCCTCACAGACTGCTCCTTCAAGAAGGCCTGTCAGGTTGCACCACACTGCATTAGACTTCTTTATGGAACTGGGTCTGCAGATCAGCATCCAAAAATCAACCTTCACCCCTGTACAGAGCCTAGAGTACAAAGGGACCAACTTCGACTCATTACAGGCCAAAGCGCTCCTGCCTCAGCACAGGTTCCTCTCCTTGGCCATGCTCAGAGAGACAATGCAAAATAATCCTCAAATATCAGCCAGATACTGCCTCCAACTCCTGGGGCATATGGTGGCTGGCACAGTGGTGATACCTCATGCCAGGCTTCAGATGCCACCTCAATTTGTGGTTCAGCTCAATCTACTGACCAAACAGAGACAGACTAGATAAATTTCTGGCACTGCCCACCAAGGTCAAGAACTGCCTGGGCTGCTGGAAAAACCCAGCATAGCAGATTTAGATTAAATCTCATGAAAAACTTCCTAACTGTATGAACAGTAGGACAGTGGAACAGACTGCCTACGGAGGTTGTGGAAGCTTCGTCACTGGAGGTTTTCGAAATGCAGATGGATAGCCATCTGTCTTGGACACAACAAATCCTTCAACTTGGCAGGAGGTTACACTAGATGACTATTACAGTCTGTTATAACCCTGTGACAGAACAATGAGTACCCCAGCTCCCATAGATGGGAACTGATATGAGTATGAGAACTCCGGCTGACATTTTCAGAGCTCCTGTCTCCATCAGCTGTTCCGTATCAAGGGGTGGCACAAGATGAGGAATGAGGATATATTGAGCTCTGAAACCACACCCATCAATGCTGTGTCAGTCTTGGCACCTTTCGTGCTGGGGACATATAACTAGAGTAATAGAATCATAGAATATCAGGGTTGGAAGGGACTAATCCCCAACTCAATCATTCCAGCCAGGGCTTTGTCAAGTCTGACCTTAAAAACGTCTAAGGAAGGACATTCCACCACCTCCCTAGGTAACCCATTGTAACCTGATTTGGGGGGAGGGATAGCTCAGTGGTTTGAGCATGGCCCTACTAAACCTAGGGTTGTGAGCTCAATCCTTGAGGGGGGCCATTTGGGGAAAGTGGTGTAAAAATCTGGGGATTGGTCCTGCTTTGAGCAGTGGATAAGACTAGATGACCTCCTGAGGTCCCTTCTAACCCTAATATTCTATGATTCATTCCAGTGCCTCACCACCCTCCTACTGAAAAAGTTTTTTCCTAATAGCTAACTTAATCCTCCCCCATTGCAACTTGAGACCATTACTCCTTGTTTTGTCATCTGCTGCCACTGAGAACAGTCTAGATCCATCCTCTTTGGAACCCCCTTTCAGGTAGTAGCTAGCAAATTCCTCCTCATTCTTCTTTTCTGCAGACTAAATAATCCCAGTTCCCTCAGCCTCTCCTCATAAATCATGTGCTCCAAAGCCCCTAATCATTTTTGTTGCTCTCTGCTGGGCTCTTTTCAATTTTTCCACATCCTTTTTGTAGTGTGGGGCCCAAAACTGGACACACTACTCCAGATGTTAATAGTTCCCAGACAGTTTCAAGGAGAGAGACCCAGACATCTGTTAATGGAGATTCTCTATATCTTAGTAAAGAATAGAGGATGGAAGATGATAAAATACAAGTAGGATCTGATGAGAAATGAAGATGATTCCCATTCAACTACATCACATAATGGCAGACAGCTAAAGAGTGACCATTTTCAGGTGCTTATATACCAGTGCTACAGTCTAAACAGGATGGATGACTTTGAGTATCTTGTGTTAAATAAGGCTATAGATATAATAGGCATCACAGAAGAAAACTTTGTGGAATGAGGATAATCAATGGGAAACAGTAAATACCAGGGAACAAAATATATCAGAAGGGTGGAGCAGGTCATGCTGGTGGTGGAGTGGTACTATATATGAAAGCATAGAATCAAATGAAATAAAAAATCTTAAATGAATTAAACCATGTATAGAATAAGTATGGATAATAATTCTATGCTTGAATGATAAAAGTGTTGCGGTAGGGATATCACCTGACCAGGATGGTGATAGTGACCATGAAATGCTCAAGGAGATTAGAGAGGCTATATACAGTAAAAACTCAGTAATAGTGGGGGATTTCAACTATCCCCATATTGGCTGGGCACATGTCTCATCAGGATGGGATGCAGAGAAAAAATTTCTTGACACCTTAAATGACTGCTTCTTGGAGCAGCTGGTCCTGGAACCCAAAAGAAGAGAGGCAATTTCTGATTTATCCTAAGTGGAGCACAAGATCTGGTCCAAGTGGTGAATATAGCTGGACTATTTGGTAAATAGTGACAAAAAAGAATAAAATCTAACATCCCTATTGGTGAGGGAGTAAACACCATAGAAGCCCATCATGGTAGCATTTAATTTGAGAAAGGGGAAATACATAAAAATGAGGAAGTTAGTTAAACAGAAATTAAAAGGTATAATGCAAAAATGAAATCCCTGCAAGGTGAATGGAAATTTTTTAAAGACACTGTAAGAGACCTCAATTTAAATGTATACCCCAAACTAAAAAAACCTTGTTAGAGGACCAAAAAAGTGCCACCACAGATGAAAAAAAAAGTAAAAGAATCAGAGAGAGGAAAAAAAGGAATCCTTTACAGAGGTGGAAGTTAAATTCCATTGAGGAAAATAGAAAGGACCAAAAACTTTAGCAAAAATTAAGTGTTCAAATATAATTAGGAAGGAAAAAAGGAATTTGAAGAACAACCTAGACGAAAACTCAAAAAGTAATAGTAAAAATTATATTTTAAGTATATCAGAAGAAGGAAGCCTGCTAATCAGTTGGTGAGACCACTGGATGATGGAGATGCTAAAGGAGCACTCAAGGACGATAAGGCCATCATGGACAAACTAAATAAATTCTTTGCATTGGCCTTCATGGCTCAGAATGTGAGGGAGATTCCAAAACCTGAGGCCATTCTTTTTAGGTGCCAAATCTGAGAAACTGTCCCAGATCAAGGTGTCATTAGAAGAGGTTTAGAAACAAATTGACAAATTAAACAGTACTGAGTCACCAGGACCAGATGGGATTCACCTAAAAGTTCCAAAGGAACTCAAACGTGAAATTGCAGAACCGCTAACTGTAGTCTGTAATCTATCTATCATTGTACCAAATGACTGCAGGATAGCTAATAAGATGTCAATTTTTTAAAGGGCTCCAGAGATGACCCAAACAATTACAGTCCAGTAAGCCTGATTTCTGTACTGGGCAAATGGTTGAAATTATAGTAAAGAACAAAATTGTCAGACATATATAAATATAATTTGTTGGGGAATAGTCAACATGTTTTTTTGTAAAAAGAAAATCATGCCTCCCAAATCTACTAGAATTCTTTGAGGGGGTCAAAAAGCATGCGGATAAGGGGATCCGGTGGATATAGTGTATTTAGATTTTCAAAAAGCCTTTTAGAAGGTCCCTCATAAAAAGGCTTTTAAGCAAAGTAAGCAGTCTTGGGCTAAGAGGGAAGGTCCACTCATGGATAGGAGTAACTGGTTAAAAGGTAAGAAACAAAGGGTAGGAATAGATGAGGCCCAGTTTTCAGAATGGAGAGAGGAAAATAGTGGTGTCCTTCCAGGAGTCTGTACTGGGACCTAGTTGCTATTCAACATATTCAGAAATTATGCTGGAAAAAAGGGGTATAGAGTGATGGTGACAAAATGCACAGGATACCAAAAAACTACTGAAGATAGTTAAGTACCAGGAAGATTGCAAAGAGCTACAAAAGGATCTCTCCAAAATTGGGGTGACTGCTGAGCATCAAAATTGGCAGATGAAATTCAGTGTATGAGAAATGGACAAAGTAATCCACATGGGGAAAACATAATCAGATGTTTTCAGAGCACTATCTACAATGACCCCAAAGGTTCTCTTTCTTAAGTGGGTAAACAGCTAATTTTAAACCCTGTTATTTTGTTCTGTCTAGTTGAGATTATGATTGTTTTGAAATGTGCTATCATTCCTGCTATATCATAGCTGGCTATCATTTGAATCTTTTAAAAGCTGTTAGGAAGGGGATCCCTCCTCATCAACCTTGTGGATACTCCATCCCCTGTTCTTCCAAAGTTGTATGCATTATGATATAAATATAACATATGATGGATACATTTTGTTACATGATATGTAATTGTCTCAACGGTGTCATAGGAAAAGTTATGATTTGCTGAAAAAGGACTATCCTATTTGTATGCATGTATCATTTTTGTATCTGAAATGAATATTGACTATGAATCTGTATATTCAAATGTAGTTACTACGCTGGCTGACACCCACTAGGGCAAAATGCTTCTACTTTAAGACAGCTGGGTTCTGAAGGGCCTATCTGGGGTTACTGGGCTGTTAGGGGAGGGAACCAATAGGATTTAGGAGAAGAAACTTATCCCCAACCTGGTGAGACCTTCCCGAGAGAAAGCTCCCAGGACAGCCTATAAATAATTGGAGCTTCTGTGCTATGACTTTGCAGTCCATGCCAAGGGCATGTGACCAGACCACAGGACACTCAACTCCATTTTGGGGAGTTACCTATTATTTTTCCACAAACTGGTCTGGAAACTGTTTTGGGAAGACAAGATTTCCTGCCATATGTTAAATCTATATTATGTGGAGGGTGTGACAACATTCTAGTGTCATAGGAGCTCCCCACCACAAGGGAGAACTCCTGGAAACACGCTGAGGAACTGGACTGGGGGGGAAGTGCTAGGTTCCACCAGACTAAAAGGGATTTCTATTCTTTGTGCTATGGAAACCTTGGTGGACTGCTTGTATCAGTTCAGGCAAGGTAAAAAATGGATGATTCATATCCAAATCTGTTTAATATCTTAGGCTTAGTGTATGGGTTTTGGTTTATTTTGCTTGAGGTAAATCTGCTTTGAATACGTTTGCTCTTCACTTATAATCACGTTTAAAATCTTATCTTTTTGTCAGTTACATTTATTTTTTGTTTTATACTAAACCTGCGTGCCTTTGAGGGGATGTGGTCTGTTGGAAGAATCTTGGCTTGGTTAATGAACAGGTCTCTCTTGACATTATTCCTTCCCACATCGCGGGGAGGGCGTAACTCTATTAATGAGCTTTATATTGTACATGATGCCCTGTGCAGTGCAAGAGAGTATAATTCTGTGGTTTATACTTCCATCAGCGGGTGTGAGCCTGGGCGAGCTGGCAAATTGACTGGTGTCCCGCCCTTTTTGTGTTTGGGTGGCTTTAGGGAAGCCCTCAGATAGCTCAGTTGGATGTGTGGCGCCATCTGCTGTTTTGTTGGGTGATAACAGGGTTGTGTGATGAGGTGAATCACCAGCAAAGCAGGGTGAACAGAGGGCCACCCCAGATGAAGTGGTGAGAGGGGCGTGCAGCAAGTTCCCTTGGATCCCTAGACGGCACACCCTGGGGCGTGAACATGTCGTCACGCTCATACCATCGGAGCCCAAATTAGTCCACCTCGGCACCGGGCATGGAGGAGTGACTGTAGCTGGGAAAAAAGCCAGATGTTGCAGTTGTTTGTTTCTTTTTACCACTGTGTTCTCACGCCCAGAAACAGGGGGCCCACACCTATCTAAATTACCCCTCTAGTGAATTAATCCCCGAGGCAACCAGATCAGGGAAACTCTATGGCTGTTTCCCCTCATGAACTGTGGGATTACCATGTGAGATGGAACTTCAGGTCATTTTGGTCCTGGGGGTGGTGAAGAAATTGAAAAGTGAGTGGAGAAATCCCAACAGTAACAGAATCTGATGCAGGACAATACAAATATGGTTCTTGCATCGATGTCTTGAAAGATCAAACACTGTATTGAAATTGGCATGCTTACCTCATACAGAGAGTAGATTGAAACTATAATAACAATTGGGAGCTGCCAGATATATACCCACTTTATACCTCACAAAGGGATACTGGCAAAAACCTTTGATGCCAGAATCCTGGGAGAGAAGAAAAAAAGACTTTTCCATGCTTTTCTTGGCCTTTCTGCATTAATTCAGGATCACGTCATTTGGTCCTCCACATGGTGGGCAGTGACTTTTCAGAGCCTAATGGATTAGATATTACAACTGCATGGGTGTGGTATGCTAGCACTAAGGTTCTACGATCTATTGACAAAAGGTTTTTGGTCCTGTATCTTTGTTGGCAGCATCCCACATGTTAGTGCCAGATGGCAGTAGATTACACACAAAAAATAAAGCCATCACAAATTGCTAGGCCGCACAGACTCCAAGCACTCAGTTTGCCTTGATAATCTGAACCCCTGCATTAGCAAATAATTTCTTCAGTCCTGGGGGAGGCTCTCAGGAAGTTTCTCCACGGTCTGTTTCCTGCTCTTCCCGCTGCTCATGGAGAGCGGAGGGATTTGTCTGGGAGTCCTGGCCATCTGAGAGTCCCTCAGGGACATGTACAGGGGAATCATAAAGGTTGCTGTCCAGCACACCGAGTCTCAGGAACATTGAGATTCATACGCGGATTCACAAGGGCATCTGCTTTTTCCTGTTGCTGGTAGGAGATTTCCTCTCTCTGCTGGGGATGGGGATTTCGGTGTGAGTTGCCTGTGTTTGGCATAAAAAGTTAGTTGGTAGGGGCTCAGGAAGGGTTCCAGGGTTCAAGTCAAGGAACGATCTGGACTGGAATACACCAGCACGATGACTTGAACTGTTCAGTATTGTCAGAAAACACCAAGGGATTTACCTAGTTAAAAACTGGAAACAACACATTTAATGTAACTAGTTTTAGAAAATAATAACTTGTTTTTAAGATCAGTTCCTTGTCCTTTTACTGTATCATTTCTGTTACTGACTCAGTAGCTTCCTGTTTTGGGCTGTTTGGTTTTTTTTTCGTTCAATTCTTTCCAGTTCAGCAACGTCACTGTGGTGTTATCTGGTACAGCCAAAGAGCCTTTCTGACGCATGGGCTTATCGGTGATAACCAGGGTGTTCACAACAAGAATGGGTCACACACATGTCCAGAGTTCTGCTCTCACTTTCTGCCTTCAACTGGGTCACTTGCTGATTGACCAATGGCCTCACTAAGAGCAAATTCAGGTCCCCCTGTGTGTTTTTTTGAAATCCCCATAATTCATGCCACAGTCTCAGGAATGTTACAAAAAAACTGGGGGGCTTTCTATCAGATTCCTCCTCAGGTGGACCTTGCAGAAGTGTGCTCTCTGTGGCAGGAAACTGGTTAGCAGCACAGAGCTGAAATTTATACAAGAAGGGGGAAATTCTGGGTCCCATTGAGATCGGAGGTTAAAACTCCGAAACCAACGGCCAGGAGTTCAAACCGCAATCCACCTGTAGGGACTTAAATAAAATGGACCTTATTTATACCAACCATGAACTTCCAGTGACTTCAACCTGTAGTCGTCCTGTTGCTCTCTAAGGACGGGTGAACTCTTTTGGACCAAAGAAGAACTGAACAGGAGGAGAGTTGCTGAAAAACTCAGACTTACAGGATTAGAGGTTCAGAACAATTTAGGGATAACAATTTTTTTCAGGAAAGGCTACTTTTAGTTTCCGCATCCTCTCCAATTCTTCTTTTCTCTGGGGGTGGGGGTCTTTTGTCCCTCTCTCCTTCCGTGGGCATGGTGAACGCCTGCTGCTGGGAGTTCCCCTTCTCCCCCAGAAAGGCAAGTTCAGGCTGATCTCCCCCTTTTCCCCACTGCAAGGCAGACACTGAGTTTAACCTCATCTATGGAGGTATTTCTGTGGGGTTTAGCACTTGGTTTTGGTC
>NC_059072.1:363416600-363533260 GCF_020497125.1 Mauremys mutica | reverse complement strand
CTTCACGGTAGGTTGTAGATCCTTGATGATGCACTGGAGAAGTTTTAGTTGGGGGCTGTAGGTGATGGCTAGTGGCGTTGTGTTACTTTCTTTGTTGTGCCTGTCCTGTAGTAGGTGACTTCTGGGTACCCTTCTGTCTCTGTCAATCTGTTTCTTCATTTCCTCGGGTGGGTATTGTAGTTTTAAAAATGCTTGATAGAGATCCTGTAGGTGTTTGTCTCTGTCCGAAGGACTGGAGCAAATGTGGTTGTATCTTAGGGTGTAGCTGTAGACAATGGATCGTGTGGTGTGTCCTGGATGGAAGCTGGAGGCATGCAGGTAAGTGTAGCGGTCAGTAGGTTTCCGGTATAGGGTGGTGTTTATGTGACCATCACTAATTTGCACTGTTGTGTCCAGGAAGTGGATCTCTTGTGTGGACTGGTCCAGGCTGAGGTTGGTGGTGGGGTGGAAATTGTTCAAATCCTGGAAGACTGCTGCCATGTCCCTGTCAGTCTCCTCTTTCCCAAACTAAACATACAGAGTTCCTTCAGCCTTTGCTCATATGGCTTGAATTCTCTCTCTTTCATCATTTTTCTTGCTTGCCTCTGGTCATTTCCAGTTTCTCTATGTCCTTTCTATACATTGGTGACCATAATTAGACACAGTACCCCAGCTTGACTTGCCTGCTATGGCCTTTGCTAATGCATGCCAAAAAGTTCATTTTCTTTTTTTGGCAAGAGCGCCAAAAAATCCACACGACCCCTGAGAGATGTAAGCTATATCAACCTAATCCCCTCTATGGTTTGCATGGGGTTAACCAGAAGAAATTTTTCTATCCACCTCTTGGGGCGGTGCGATTACCTACACCAACGCGAGAACCCATCCCAAGGGTGCAAATAGTGTCTACACTGAAGCGCTACTGCAGCTCCAACTGAAGCATTTTTAAGTGTAGACCAAAGTCCTCAAATCAGATATTCCCAAGAAAAAAAAAAACATCCAGTCTGAATCTACAGACATGCAGAGCTGGAGAATCCACCACTTTCTTTTGCAGTTTGTTCCAAACATAAAACACCCTCAGGATAAACATTTGGCCCTCTACTTTGAGCTGGTATTTGTCTGGCTTCATCTTCCAAGCCATTGGGTGTTGCTTACTGCCTTTCTCTGCTAGATTACAGAGCCACTTATTTGTGTGTGTGTGTGTGTGTGTTGCTTTTTCCCACCTAACTCCTGCCTTCATTATTACACCTGAATAGAAGTTTTAGCCAAACTCATGTACACTCTTGACTGAGGAACTGTGGTTTCTGAATTATGTGATAAACTCTTCGTAAAGAACACCCAATTCTCATTCACTTTTTCTCTCAAAATTTTTCCTCCCAATCAGTTTTGTTGATAGTTTGCTTCACCTTAGGAGAATTAGCCCTTTTGAAACACAAAATGTCCATAGATATTACTGGTTGGGAACTGTTATCTCTTTGTCCACTTGAATGTAATCCGTCCCCATTCTTTATTTTCCTCTCCTCTATCATAAGCCCCCTTCTTTGTCTCTTCTCTAAACTAAACAGTCCCAGACTTTTCAGTCCACATATGGCAGCCTCCACAATTCTAATAGCTTGTCACAGAAATCCCATTTCTATCTGCTATATCCTTTATAGAGACTTGGTGTACAAAACTGAGCGCATGTCCGGAGTAAGGTATTCTCCATCCCGTTCCTTAGGCCTCCAATCATTGTCTTTGTTTTGGACACTGCTGTGAATGAGCAGTTGTTTAAGTTGTGCTGCTATCAATGACGCCCAGGTCTTTCTCATGATGTGTCTTTTAGTTGAGATTTTTCTCTCTGGTACATGTTGTGTCAAAACTTTTTTTTTCCACTCTCAGATTTTGAGCAACTAGGTGAATGGGGAACTGCCTTGAGCATGGACTCTCTAGCATGGGTTTTGTTGCACTAAGGAACAATGATGGATAACCAGTATTCACACTCTTGTTTCCTGTTGGTGCCTATTAAGGTTTCCCACATCAAATGTATAGGAATTATTAAGGCAGGGGGCACCATAAAATATGGAATTGGGATTAGTAGAATCATGTGTTCACAATTAATTTACCTGAATAATGAAAATGTGATTTTTCAGTGTGTGAAGGGCAACCAATCTGCTTCACCCATTAGAAAAGCCTCCAATGCTACATTTAATGTCTCAAATTAATATTTTCTCTCCATACAGGAATATTTACTGCAACCTTCACCCTAGATCCTGGGCACATACAGGAAGTCAGGGGAACGTACGGTACATGAAGGAGACACTGTTCTGTCTCAGAGTTGGACGCCTTCTCCCCTACTCCATGTCAGATTCCAACACAACTGACTTCACCAACCCCTCCACCTTCATCCTGCTGGGCATACCTGGCCTGGAGGCAGCCCATGTCTGGATCTCCATCCCCTTCTGCACCATGTACACCATAGCCATCTTGGGGAACTTCACCATCCTGTTCGTCGTGAAGATGGAGCAGAGCCTCCATGAGCCCATGTACTATTTCCTCTGCATGCTGGCCGTCACCGACCTGGTCCTGACTACATCTACCCTGCCGAAAACACTGAGCATCTTCTGGTTCAATTCCAGGGAGATCCATTTCAGTGCCTGCCTCACCCAGATGTACTTCATTCACTGCTTCTTAGAGATCGAGTCTGGGATCCTAGTGGCCATGGCTCTGGATCGCTACGTGGCCATCTGCCATCCTCTGAGATATTCCACCATCCTGACAAACCCTGTTGTAGCCAAGATCGGCCTGGCCGTGCTGCTGCGTGGATGTGCGGTCATATTGCCCATTCCCATCCTGGCGAGGCAGTGGCCATATTGCAGAACCAACATCATCCCCCAACCATACTGCGGACACATCGCCGTGGTGAATCTGGCCTGCGCCGACACCCGGGTCAGTAGTTACTATGGCCTCTTCGTACTATTCTGTGTCAGGGGTCTGGATGTGATTTTTATCACCGTGACATATACCCAAATCCTCAGGGCCATCTTCAGCCTCCCCACAAAGGACGCCCGGCTCAAGGTTTTTGGGACCTGCAGCTCCCACCTCTTTGTCATTTTAGCCTTTTATATACCAAGTCTCTTCTCCTCCCTCACATACCGGTTTGGCAAGAATGTGCCTGGGCATTTCCACATTCTCATTGCCAGCGTGTACCTCTTGATGCCCCCTGTGCTAAATCCCATCATCTACGGGGTGAGGACCAAAGAGATCAGGTGCAGGCTGCTCCGGCTCTTCACTCATAAAGGTACCTAAACTTTTCTCCTGGTGCTCTGGCTCTCAGACCGAGCTCTGTGCCTGTTGACCTGGTGCCCCACTTCCCTGAATCACTGACTGGACAGTCACAGTGACATTAATCCCTTTCCTGGCCTTACTGTGCTGTGTCAGCCTGACAAACTGAGGAATCGGCCTGTGTACAACTCACTGACTTACAGGATTGGCACCATTCTAATTGCTGGTAACTGGACCACTGAGGCCATGTGTCCTTCCCTGCCTATTCCCCAAGCTCCTGCCCCTGGCCCCACCTCTTTCCACAAGGCCCCTCCCCCTGTCCCAAGTATTCCCACAAGGCCCCGCTCCATGCTCCACCTCTTCCCCCACGGCCCCACCTCTGTTCTGCCCCTTTCCCCAGAGTCACAGCCCTGTTGCTCTCTCCTTTCCTCCCCAACCCCATCAACTTTCTGGATCATCTCGACCTCCCTCCTCACCCAGATGCATTCCCTCTGCTTCAGGGCTGGGACCGGAACTGCTGCAGGGACGCAGTGCTGGGGCTGACAGGGGGATGAGAAGCGGAGAGGGAAGCCAGGAAGCTGTGTAAAAGAAGCTGGGGGCTGGAACCACGGTTGTGTTGCAGGCGGGTGAACTTCTGGGCCCTAAAGTTCAGCTACAAAGTCCTGAGGGCAGAGACCCTTGTGTGGTTTATTTCTTTAGCTTTTGGTTCCCTTTTGTGCCTCCCAACTGGGAGCCTGTAGCAGGCAGAGTCCCTGCAATGAGGATTGGCTGGGAGACCTTTGTCCTAATCCAGGCCTCCGGGGCAGGGCCAGGGATCAGCTTTGAAGCTAGGAGGACAACGGCTGAGTGAGGCGGAAGGATGGTCCCCTGCATTAGCTGGGAAGGTGGGATTCTGGGCAGAGTCTGGGATGGCTTCGGTGCCCACAGGGAGGGAGATAATTGGCACAGCTACCATTAGCCAGGTATTTACTCATAAAAATGGCATCATATCTAGAACTACAGGGCACCCATTGCCCAGGGGCTGAAGCTGAACAGTGAAGCTGAGTCTTACATACCCTCTGCGTGAAACTTTTGATCACGACGTCTAGAATCTCTTTAGCAAGGCCGCTAGGCAGCGAAATCCCCATGTTATCGATGGACTGAGCCATGAAGAGATAAAGTGATTTTACCCAAGGCCACACAATGAGACAGTGGCAGAGCTGAGAATAGGAACTTGGAGTCCTGACTCCCCCGCACCCGCCCAGCACCATTGCTGTGGCCATGAACTGACGTTGCTCCCCTGGGTTGTGTTAGATGCAGTGAGACTAATTGTGTGTCGTGATCAGTGGAGTTTCAGTCCTTCTTAAACAGGAAGAATTTATTAAATAAACAGTTAAAAACTACAGCCATAGAAACAGGTTTCCACACAGCTCAGTTTTCAGCCTTCTCTTAGAATCATAGAATAATAGAATATTAGGGTTGGAAGAGACCTCAGCAGGTCATCTAGTCCAAAGCAAGCCCAACACCAACTAAATTATCCCACCCAGGGCTTTGTCAAGCTGGGCCTTAACAACCTCGAAGGACGGAAATTCCACCACCTCCCTAGGTAACCCATTCCAGTGCTTCACCACCCTCCTAGTGAAATAGTGTTTCCTAATATCCAACCTAGATCTCCCCCACTGCAACTTGAGATCATTGCTCCTTGTTCTGTCATCTGCCACCACTGAGAACAGCCGAGCTCCATCCTCTTTGGAACCCCCCTTCAGGTACTTGAAGGCTGCTAACAAATCCCCCCTCACTCTTCTCTTCTGCAGACTAAACAATCCAAGTTCTCTCAGCCTCTCCTCGTAGGTCATGTGCCCCAACCCCCTAATCATTTTTGTTGCCCTCCGCTGGACTGTCTCCAATTTCTCCACCTCCCTTCTATATTGGGGGGGAACAAAACTGGACGCAATACTCCAGGTGTGGCCTCACCAGTGCTGAATAGAGGGGAATAATCACTTCCCTCGATCTGCTGGCAATGATCCTACTACTGCAGCCCAATATGCCATTAGCCTTCTTGGCAACAAGGGCACACTGCTGACTCATATCCAGCTTCTCGTTTACTGTCATCCCTAGGTCCTTTTCTGCAGAACTGCCGCTTAGCCAGCCAGTCCCCAGCCTGTAGCAGTACATGGGATTCTTCTGTCCTAAGTGCAGGACTCTGCACTTGTCCTTGTTGAACCTCACCAGATTTCTTTTGGCCCAGTCCTCGAATTTCTCTAGGTCACTCTGGACCCTGTCCCTTCTCTCCAGCGTATCTCCCTCTCTCCACTTTAGTGTCATCTGCAAACTTGCTGAGGGTGCAATTAATCTCATTATCCAGATCATTAATAAAGATGTTGAACAAAACTGGCCCCAGGACCAACCCCTCTTGCTTGTTCACCAGGGACCACACGCTGCCTGGAACTCGGCACAGTGCATAGAGCCCAATGCTGTGCTGCAAGGAGCCAAATCAGTGAAGCCTGTGACTTGGAGGCCCTGATTAGGACTTTTTGAGAGCAGCACACTAGAAATAATGAATAATAATCTCCATGTAATGCATAGAGAGCCTGTGCCCAAGGTCACCCAGTATATCCGTGGCTGAGCTGGGACTCCTCACACCAGGTTTCCTGGTCTCTGCAGATGCTTTATCCCTAGTTCAACATCTTGGGCCAAATCCTCATCTCGTGTAAGTGGGAGCAGCCCCACTGAAATCAGTGGAGATCCCCAGCACTAGAGAAACCAATGGAGAGAGAGCTCCATGCCTCTGTGCTGCTGCATGGACCGTACAAGCCAGGTCTGAGAGAGACTAAGCTAGGGATTGTCAGCTAGGGACTAGTGACCTATATTTGACATGACAACAGACACTTCCCTTCCTGCTGCCTCGGTATCCATCTATAAGAGGGGGATACCTCTTGGGAGTAGTGAGCAATAATCTGTGTGTCACCGATCAACACTGAATTCTGTGGGACACTGATGAGGATGCCAGATTCATGGAATATCAGGGTTGGAAGGGACCTCAGGCAGTATCAAGTCCAACCTGCTGCTTGAAGCAGCACCAAGCCCTAGACAGATTTTTGCCCCAGATTCCTAAGTGACCCCCTCAAGGATTGATCTCACAACCCTGGATTTAGCAGGCCAAGGCTTAAACCACTGAGCTCTCCCTCCCCCCAGGCTAAACTGCTGAGGAATTGGGCAGACTCATCCCAGACTGGTGGTTATTCATTAGATTACACCAAGCCAGCACCAAATGTAAATTTCCATCTCACCACCCTGATTAACTGGAAGCCAAAAGTGCAGTCTGCTGAGGCATCCCAGCCCTTGGTTCATCACTCGGACACCAGACTCCATGATGAGGTCAGGGAAAACCAGTTTCACCACATAAGGTGCTTGATGCATTGATCAGGCTCAGAAAAAGTCAAGGTGCCTGTGAAGGGAGAAAAGCAGAGTGAGGGGAGTTACATGCTTTATAACAAATACTACGGTAAATATTTTATACCTATTAACAATCTAAAAAGGGGGTGAGCAGTGTGTTGCCAACATTTACAGATGGCACCAGAATATTTAGATCATAGTCAAGTCCAGATGGCAGTAATCAAGCCAGGTGAAGGGTAATATGTTGGCAGATGAACTTCCATGTCAGTAAGTGTGATGTGTACTTCCATTGGAGGGAAAAGCTTGAACTCCTCAAATGCCAGACAAGGTTCTAATTTAACTGCATGAGCTCAGGACAGAGAACTGGGCATCATGGTGCCCAGCTCTGTGAAATCCTGCTTACACTGCAAACCCAGACAGAAACTGAGAAAACCATTGGGATCCAGGAAGAGTGGAATGGGGAATCCTACAGAAAATATAATGGCATGTTATTGGTCAGTCAATGGGTCACCCTCCTCTGGACTCCTCTGTGTAGTACTGGGCACCCTTCTCACCCAGGATATTGCAGAACTAGAGGGCTTCAGGGAAGGGCAACGAGAATGATCAAGGGCTTGGGTAAACTTTCATAGGGAGAGAAGTTTAAAGGACTGGGATTGTTACCTTACCAAGGGGATGAATAAGAGGGGACATGAGAAAAGTCTATAAATTACTGACTGGTAGAGAGTACATTGATATTGTATTTCCCCGTCTCATAAAACAATATCAAGAGGACATTCAATTAAACTGAACTGTGGCAAAAAAAAAAGAACTAGATAAATTCCTGGAGGATAGGTCCATCGATGGCTAATAGCCAGGATGGGCATGCATGGTTTCCCTAGCCTCTGTTTGCCAAATGCTGCGATTAGGTGACAGGTGATGGATCACTTGTAGATTACCTGTTCTGTTCACTCCCTCTTGGGCACCTGACATTGGCCACTGTCGGAAGACAGGAGATTGAGCTAGATGGACCTTTGGTCTGACCCAGTCTGGTCATTCGTATATATGTTCTTACGTCTCTTGGAGATTCCAAAACCTGAGCTGGCTTTTGTAGGTGACAAATCTGAGGAACTGTCATAGATTAAAGTGTCACTAGAGGATGTTTTGGAATTAATTGATAAACTCAACATTAACAAGTCACCGGGACCAGATTGCATTCACCCAAATGTTCTGAAAGAACTCAGATGTGAAGTTGCGGAACTATTAACTAAGATTTGTAACCTGTCCTTGAAATTGGCTTCAGTACCCAATGACTTGAAGTTAGCTAATGTAACGCCAATATTTAAAAAGGGCTCTAGAGGTGATCCAGGCAATTACAGACCGGTAAGTCTAACGTCAGTACCGGGCAAATTAGTCGAAACAATAGTTAAGAATAAAATTGTCAGATACATAGAAAAACATAAACTGTTGAGCAATAGTAAACAGTGTTACGTAAATTAAGCTGTCATGGGATAAAAGGGAAGGTCCTTTCATGGATTGAGAATGGTTAAAAGACAGGGAACAAAGGGTAGGAATTAATGGTAAATTCTCAGAATGGAGAGGGGTAACTAGTGGTGTTCCCCAAGGGTCAGTCCTAGGACCAATTTATTCATAAATGATCTGGAGAAAGGGGTAAACAGTGAGGTGGCAAAGTTTGCAGATGATACTAAACTGTTCAAGATAGTTAAGCCTAAAGCAGACTGTGAAGAACTTCAAAAAGATCTCACAAAACTAAGTGATTGGGCAACAAAATGGCAAATGAAATTGAATGTTGATAAATGTAAAGTAATGCACATTGGAAAAAATAACCCCAACTATACATACAATATGATGGGGGCTAATTTAGCTACAAAGCGGTCAAAAAAGCAAACAGGGTGTTAGGAATAATTAAAAAGGGGATAGAGAATAAGACTGAGAATATATTATTGCCCTTATATAAATCCATGTTATGCCCACATCTCGAATACTGTGTACAGATGTGGTCTCCTCACCTCAAAAAAGATATACTGGCACTAGAAAAGGTTCAGAAAAGGGCAACTAAAATGATTAGGGGTTTGGAGAGGGTCCCATATGAGGAAAGATTAAAGAGGCTAGGACTCTTCAGCTTGGAAAAGAGGAGACTAAGGTGGGATATGATGGAGATATATAAAATCATGAGTGATGTTGAGAAAGTGGATAAGGAAAAATTATTTACTTATTCCCATAATACAAGAACTAGGGGTCACCAAATGAAATTAATAGGCAGCAGGTTTAAAACAAATAAAAGGAGATTCTTCTTCACGCAGCGCACAGTCAACTTGTGGAACTCCTTACCTGAGGAGGTTGTGAAGGCTAGGACTAAAACAGCATTTAAAAGGGAACTGGATAAATTCATGGTGATTAATTCCATAGATGGCTATTAGCCAGGAAGGGTAAGGAATGGTGTCCCTAGGCTCTGTTTGTCAGAGGATAGAGATGGATGGCGGGAAAGACATCACTTGATCATTGCCTGTTAGGTTCACTCCCTCTGGGGCACCTGTCATTGGCCACTGTCAGTACACAGGATACTGGGCTAGATGGACCATTGGTCTGACCCGGTACGGCTGTTCTTATGTTCTTGCGAGAAAGCGTTGACCTGTCCTACGCATCTCACTCCAGCCAGGACCGGCTCTAGGTTTTTCCCACCACAAACAAAAAAAAATGTCCCCCCCCTTTTTTTTTTTTTGCTTTTACACGTTTGCACTTTGCAATGTTTTTTTGGTTTGATATGGGTTGGGTTGTTTGGTTTTTTTGACTGTTTAAAATTTAAAAAAAATGGAAACAGAGAATTTGTAGATAGTGAAATAGAACAAATTCCTACGAGTTTACTCATTTATTTTTAACAAAATCACAACTACAAACAATTGGGGTTCAACTATACACTGTAATGAAAAACATTAGTGTCTTCCAGTGTGCGCAGTTTCTCATAAATTCAAAGAATCCAGTTTGTCAATGAGCATAAATGATTTTTGGATGTTTCATGTTCTTTCAAGTGCTGATGCAATTTTGCCAGTTATTAAAACCTGCATTTGCAAGAAGAATGTCCGAGTTACAGAACAGTTTGGAACAAAAACAAAAAACTATATCTTTGGTCTGTGAATACACTAACCATGATCTATTAATTTGTTCCCCATTTTTCCTTTTTTTCTTCATACTGGATGGCATAAATCAATGATTCAACTTATTAAATGGATATTCAAATGCAGGATCTAGTTTTGAAGGACCTTTTTTCACAATAATCATTAGCATTGCATCAGTAATTATTGTCGCCCATGTACTTGGACCCGATCCTATGTCAGTCTCTCCACCTTCCAATAATTACTCTTCAGTTTTCGATTTGGATAACAGTTCTTCTTTTCTGGACTCTTCAGCTGAAGAAGTAAATCTTTGGATGGATTGTGATTGTTCATCTTTATCAGTTAGCAAAGGTAATCTTTGGTGTGATTGGTCTTTATCAGTTGATAAATAATCACTTTCAATGCATTGCTTAGAGCTTTCTCCTTGATTGTTGACTTTTTAAAAATACTTATTTGAAGTACAAGATAATTTTTCTAATTCTTTTTGCTCTTTCTCTCTTTGTTGCTGGTAGGCAGCACCAGAAAATCGTTTTCATTTTTGTCCCAGCATTTTAGACCTATAACCACTGGCACTGACGCGACATCGAAATTGGCGCGAATGGTGCCAATAGGGTGGCACAGTACACACAAGTAATCATGATTCCAGATTTAATTAATCAATAACCATTAACGTTTACACATTTATGCACGTTCACATTATGAGTGACCGTGTCACGACATGACATGATATTTTTCATGTCACGCTTCTATTGCACTACTGGGGATTTTTTTGGTCTTTATGTTTTATTTTTTCGTACATTGTTGGATTTTTCCAGAAAAAAAAAAAGGATGGCCGGAATGCCATTTGGATTGTTGGACACTGTTGAAAATGAGATACTGCTGTCTAACCTGAGAGGCAGCAACAGTCCAGAGGATGCACTAACATTGTCTGAATCCTTCTTGGAGGGATGCACCTAATTAATGGTGATGGGAAACTGCACCTTCAGCACTAGATCCCTCCCTTGTGGAATCACACAAGGATCAGTTCTCTCTCTGGGGCTTTTCAGCATCTCCATGCAGCCTCTGTGGGTACTTGTCACACAACATGAACTCAAACACAAGCAGTATGCAGGTGACACTGATCTCCTCCTGTCCTTCCCATATGACCAAACCAGTATCACCACCATGGCCCAATTTTCGGAAGGACCAGCTGGCTGCAGCTGAACCCAAGCAAGACAGAGGTGATGTGGTGGGCAGAACTAAATATTTTGAAGGGTTCACTGCCACGCTGAAGCCTCCTTTGACTGAAGGTTCACAACCACACCTGGACAATTCAGTCCGTAGTCTAGAATGGCTCTTGGCTATTTTGCTGACGCTGAGCTCTCTCATATCACCGTCTGTGAGTAGTGCTTTCTACTATCTCCGGTTAACTAGGAGGCTCCATTGATTGAGACTCCTGGAAAGACTGACTCAGCCTGGAACATCAGATTTCAATTTCACCGAGGAGACACTGGAAGGAAATGAATCAAGAGGGAGAGAACAAATCAAATGCAAACACTAATCCAGTGTCTATCCTGCCAATACTCCCTCCCCCCTTGTTCCATGGCAGCTTTGGGGGGAGTCCTGTGTCCCCAGGCAGGCCCCCAGCTGCCCTCTATCCACAGGAAGATTGTGTTGATGTTGCTTTTATTGTGTCTGTTCCCCTGAAGCGACCCCAGTGACTGTGATGCGTTGGCAGGTTTCTGAGGTGGAGTCCCGGAGTTCACACCTCACATGCGTGGGGAGCTCACAAACCCCATCTAGTAGTGAAAACCTCAGATTCACCTTGAGACTATGGCGAAGGCTCAGGCTCCCTCTTCCAGCCTTTCCTCTGTATCCCACACAGTGAACAGCACCTGCCCGAGCAGGAGTCCATTCCCTCCTGGCGTGACGGAGAGATCATGGTTACGGCAGAGAAGTCAGGATGCCTGGGTTCTGTCTGTCATCCTGCCACTCAATCTCTGTGTGACCTTGGCCAAATAACATCTCCCCGTGCCTCAGTTTACCTATCTGTTTAATGGGGAATGGTCATAGTGACTTTCCTCTGTGAGGTGTTTTCAACATTCTTCAATGAAAGGTGCTGCACAGTTTGATGAGAGTTATTGGGGAGAATTCTTTGATCACTTAGTAACAGCACCATGTGGCTGCAGAAAGTGCTTATGTCTCCCCTCACGCATCTTTCTATAGATCTGTCTGTTTACTATCTACCCATCGCTCTTGGGACTTTACAGGGTATCAGACCTTATGGAGTTTTAAGCATTATCACTTGTTTTCCTACCAATCAACTATAATTTTTAAATATACACAAATGCACAGAGCAGCCAATTCCTCTCTGACTCAGCACAGAGCCCCAGAGTTCTCATCTTCCTCTGGGAAGGTCCCTTAATTACTGTTTACTCCCAAAACTGGATAAAGAGCACAGAAGCCCAGACAGGCTTGTCTCCAGCCTGTTTACATTCAGATGCTCACTTATCTCCTAGAGGCTGAGCGACCCCCCTGGGATTGCACTGAGCTATATTAGAAATGGTGCACGTTTCGGTGTCAGCTTTCTGTGTGGGATGTTGCTGCAGATGCTGGAGTGAGAGAGGTGTGGGACACGGCTACCTGAGGTGGATTCCCGGGGAAGACACTTCTGTTTAAGGATTCACAGGTACCCACTTCTTGCTGAGGAGCTCACCTGCGCGACAAACCGTGAATGTGATGGGACAGAGAATAGGTCTGTGGTCCTTTCCGCTCTGCACAGCCATTAAACATCCAAGGGCCCTTGCCACAGTGGATGAGTTTGCTTCAGTATCATGGTTTAAAATGTCCCTCTTTGCTGTGTCCTCCTGGGCTGATGGCCTCCAGTCCCAAATTTGCTTTATTTCAGTGCCACAGTAGATTCTTCAGGGTTAGTAGATGTAGAATGCAAGGCCAAATTCTGAGGCCAGTTTACTCAAGCCCCACTGAGGAAAAACTCCCCTTGGAGTAAGAACTGAATAAAGACCTCAGGAGCCAGCTGTGTGTTAATGCAGAGACACTGTCACCTTCTCCTCTTGCATTTCAGGGCTCCGGGTGTTAAAGGGGGAGCAGGGGCTGTTCCGTGACTTTTATCTCCATGGAGCTGCTTGGGCTCCTCACTGGAACAATTATAAGAATGTTTCAGCATGAGCAACACATCTTTTCTCCTAGCTTCATTTGAGAAGTCGGCTCAAACGTTATGCCAGAAATTCAAAAAACAATTCAGCCGGAAGCAGACACCCAGCATGTGAAATTTCAGTCCAATTGCTTAAAGTTTGGCAAATTTATAAGCAACTGAAAATGAGGTCTCCTAATTGAAGGTGTCAGACAGCCTTAACCAACGGTGGTCGTGCCACCAGCACCACCTACAATGGCCAATCCATTTGTGAATCCCTTGTGTTTGACTAAGGCCTGGTCTACACTGGCATTTTATATCATAGAATCCTAGAGCCACAGGGGGAGAAGGAACCACAAGTGTTAGCTAATCTACCCCCTAGCCAAGATGCAGGATTTGTTGTGTCTAAGCCATCCAGGACAGATGACTGTCCAGCCTCCTTTAAAACCTGCAGTTAAGCAGCCTCCATGATTTCCCTGGTGTCTGTTCCATTTTCCTCCTGTTCCTACATTTAGGCAGTTTATGCTGAGATTTAATCTAAATCTGCTATGCTGTAGTTTGAACCCACTGCCTCTTGTCCTGCCCTCTGTGGTGAGAATGAATAACTTTTCTCCATCTTCTTTATTTCAGAGTGGTAACCGTGTTAGTCTGTATTAGCAAAAACAATGAGGAGTCCTTGTGGCACTTTAGAAACTAATACATTTATTTCAGCATAAGATTTCGTGGATTAAAACCCACTTCATCAGATTCATGGAGTGAAAAATACGGTAAACAGAATATATATTCTAACACATGAAAAGATGGGAGTTGCCTTACCAAGTGGGGAGTCAGTTCTGACAAGGCAATGTAATTAAGGTGGATGTGACGTATTCTCAACAGTTGACAAGAAGGGGTGAATACCAAGCGAGGGAAAATTACTTTTGTAGTGCTAACGAGGCCAATGCAATAAAAGTGGCCCATTTCCAACAGATGACAAGTAGGTGTGAGTATCAGCAGAGGGAAAATTACTTTTTGTAGTGACCCATCCACTCCCAGTCTTTATTCAGGCCTAATTTGATGGTGTCCAGTTTGCAAATTAATTCCAGTTCTGCTTTTTCTCCTTGGAGTCTGTTTTAATTTTTTTTTGTTAAAAGATTGCCAGTTTTAAGTCGGTCATTGAGTGTCCAGAGAGATTGAAGTGTTCTCTTACTGTTTTTTTAATGTTACAATTCTTGATGTCTGATTTGTGTCCATTTATTCTTTTGAGTAGAGACTGTCTGGTTTGGCCAATGTACATGGCAGAGGGGCATTGCTGGCATATGATGGCATATATCAAATTAGTAGATGTGCAGGTGAATGAGCCCCTAATGGTTTGGCTGATGCGGTTAAGTCCTATGATGGTGTCCCTTTATTAGATATGTGGACGGAGTTGGCAATGGGGTTTGTTGCAGGGATTGGTTCCTGGCTTAGAGGTTTTTTGTGTAGTTGCTGCTGAGTATTTGCTTCAGGTTGGGGGGCTGTCTGTAAGCGAGGACTGGCTTGTCTCCCAAGATATGTGAGAGTTAATGATCGTCCTTCACGGTAGGTTGTAGATCCCTGATGATGCACTGGAGAAGTTTTAGTTAGGGGCTGTAGGTGATGGCTAGTGGCATTCTGTTACTTTCATTATTGTGCCTGTCCCGTAGTAGGTGACTTCTGGGTACCCTTCTGTCTCTGTCAATCTGTTTCTTCACTTCCTCGGGTGGGTATTGTAGTTTTAAAAATGCTTGATAGAGATCCTGTAGGTGTTTGTCTCTGTCCGAAGGACTGGAGCAAATGTGGTTGTATCTTAGACGTTGGCTGTAGACAATGGATGGTGTGATGTGGTCTGGATGAAAGCTGGAGGCATGTAGGTAAGTATAGCAGTCAGTAGGTTTCCAGTATAGGGGGGTGTTTATGTGACCATCGCTTATTTGCAGTGTCCAGGAAGTGGATCTATTCTGTGGACTGGTCCAGGCTGAGGTTGGTTATGGGGTGGAAATTGTTGAAATCCTGGAAGACTCCTGACATGTCCCCCTCAGTCTCCTCTTGCCCAAACTAAACATACAGAGTTCCTTCAGCCTTTGCTCATATGGCTTGAATTCCCTGTCTTTCATCATTTTTCTTGCTTGCCTCTGGTCATTTCCAGTTTCTCTACGTCCTTTCTATACATTGGTGACCATAATTAGTCACAGTACCCCAGCTTGACTTGCATGCTATGCCTTTGCTAATGCATCCAAAAATGTCATTTTCTTTTTTTGGCAAGAGCAAAAAAATCCACACCCCTGAGAGATGTAGCTATATCAACCTAACCCCTATATAGTTGCATGGGGTCAACAGAAGAATTTTTCTATCCACCTCTTGGGGAGGCGATTACATACACCAATGTGAGAACCCTTGCCATGGGTGTAAATAGTGTCTACACTGAAGTGCTACAGCAGCGCCACTGTAGCATTTTAACTGTAGACAAGTCCTCAAGCAGATCTTCCAGAAAAAAAAATCCAGTCTGGATCTACAGACATGCAGAGCTGGAGAATCCACCACTTCCCTTTGCAGTTTGTTCCAAACATTAATCACGCACAGGGCTAAAAATTTGGCCCTTTCTTTCAGCTGGTATTTGTCTGGCTTCATCTTCCAGCCATTGGGTGTTGCTCTGCCTTTCTCTGCTAGATTACAGAGCCAGTTCTCTGTGTGTGTGTGTGTGTGTATTGCTTTTCCCACCTAACTCCTGCCTTCATTTTGCCACTGAATAGAAGTTTTAGCCAAAGTTGTGTACACTCTTGACTGAGGAATAGTGGCTTCTAAGCTGCCTAATAAACTCTTCATAAAGAACACCCAATTCTCATTCACTTTTTCTCTCAAAATTTTTCCTCCCAATCAGTTTTGTTGATAACTTGCTTCACCTGAGGAGAATTAGCCCTTTTGAAACACAAAATGTCCATAGATATGACTGGTTGGGAACTGTTCTCTATTTGTCCACTTGAATGTAATCTGTCCCATTCTTTATTTTCCTCTCCTCTATCATAAGCCCCCTTCTTTGTCTCTTCTCTAAACTAAACAGTCCCAGACTTTTCAGTCCACATATGGCAGCCTCCGCAATTCTAATAGCCTGTCACAGAAATCCCCTTTCTATCAGCTATATCCTTCATAGAGACTGGGTGTCCAAAACTGAGCGCATGTCCAGAGTAAGGTATTCTCCATCCCATTCCTTAGGCATCCCATCATTGTCTTTGTTTTGGACACTGCTGTGAATGAGCAGTTGTTTAAGTTGTGCTGCTATCAATGATGCCCAGGTCTTTCTCCTGATGTGTCTTTTAGTTGAGTTTTTTCTCTCTGGTACATGTTGTGTCAAAACTTTTCTTTTTTTTCCACTCTCAGAGTTTGAGCAACTAGGTGAATGGGGAACTCCCTTGAGCATGGACTCTCTAGCATGGGTTTTGTTGCACTAAGGAACAATGATGGATAACCAGTATTCACACTCTTGTTTCCTGTTGGTGCCTATTAAGGTTTCCCACATCAAATGTATAGGAATTATAAAGGCAGGGGACACCATAAAATATGGAATTGGCATTAAAAGGGTTATGTGTTCACAATTAATTTACCTGAATAATGAAAATGTCATTTTTCAGTGTGTGAAGAGCAACCAATCTGCTTCACCCATTAGAAAAGCCTCCAATGCTACATTTAATGTCTCAAATTAATATTGTCTCTCCATACAGGAATATTTACTGCAACCATCACCCTAGATCCTGGGCACATACAGGAAGTTAGGGGAACGTACGGTACATGAAGGAGACACTGTTCTGTCTAAGAGTTGGACACCTTCTCCCCTACTTCATGTCAGATTCTAACAAAACTGACTTCACCAACCCCTCCACCTTCATCCTGCTGGGCATTCCTGGCCTGGAGGCAGCCCATGTCTGGATCTCCATCCCCTTCTGCACCGTGTACGCCATAGCCGTCTTGGGGAACTTCACCATCCTGTTCGTCGTGAAGATGGAGCAGAGCCTCCATGAGCCCATGTACTATTTCCTCTGCATGCTGGCCGTCACCGACCTGGTCCTGACTACATCTACACTGCCCAAATCGCTGAGCATCTTCTGGTTCAATTCCAGGGAGATCCATTTCAGTGCCTGCCTCACCCAGATGTACTTCATTCACTGCTTCTTTGAGATCGAGTCTGGGATCCTAGTGGCTATGGCTCTGGATCGCTACGTGGCCATCTGTGATCCGCTGAGACATTCCACCATCCTGACAAACCCCGTTGTGGCCAAGATTGGCCTTGCCGTGCTGCTGCGTAGCTGTGTGGTCATATTGCCCATTCCCATCTTGGCGAGGCAGTGGCCATATTGCAGAACCAACATCATCCCCCAACCATACTGCGGACACATAGCCGTGGTGAATCTGGCCTGCGCCGACACCCGTGTCAGTAGTTACTATGGCCTCTTCGTACTATTCTGTGTCAGGGGTCTGGATGTGATTTTTATCACCGTGTCCTATACCCAAATCCTCAGGGCCATCTTCAGCCTCCCCACAAAGGACGCCCGGCTCAAGATTTTTGGGACCTGCAGCTCCCACCTCTTTGTCATTTTAGCCTTTTATATACCAGGTCTCTTCTACTCCCTCACATACCGGTTTGCCCAGAATGTGCCTCGGCATTTCCAAATTCTCATTGCCAGTGTGTACCTCTTGATACCCCCTGTGCTAAATCCCGTCATCTACGGGCTGAGGACCAAACAGATCCGGGGCAGGCTGCTCCGGCTCTTCACTCATAAAGGGGCCTAAACTTTTCTCCTGGTGCTCTGGCTCTGAGACCGAGCTCTGTGCAGAGCTGCCTGGTGACCTGGTGCTGGCCCTCTTCCCTGAATCACTGACTGGACAGTCACAGTGAAATTAATCCCTTTCCTGGCCTTACTGTGCTGTGTCAGCCTGACAAACTGAGGAATCGGCCTGTGTACAACTCACTGACTTACAGGATTGGCACCATTCTAATTGCTGGTAACTGGACCACTGAGGCCACATTTCCTTCCCTGACTATTCCCTGAGGCCCTGTCCCCAGACCCACCTCTTTCCACAAGGCCCCTCCCCCTGTCCCAAGTATTCCCACAAGGCCCCGCTCCATGCTCCACCTCTTCCTCCACGACCCCACCTCTGTTCTGCCCCTTTCCCCAGAGTCACAGCCCTGTTGCTCTCTCCTTTCCTCCCCAACCCCATCAACTTTCTGGATCATCTCGACCTTCCTCCTCACCCAGCTGCATTCCCTCTGCTTCAGGGCTGGGACCGGAACTGCTGCAGGGACGCAGTGCTGGGGCTGACAGGGGGATGAGAAGCAGAGAGGGAAGCCAGGAAGCTGTGTAAAAGAAGCTGGGGGCTGGAACCACGGTTGTGTTGCAGGCGGGTGAACTTCTGGGCCCTTAAGCTCAGCTACAAAGTCCTGGGGGCAGAGACCCTTGTGTGGCTTATTTCTTTAGCTTTTGGTTCCCTTTTGTTCCTCCCAACTGGGAGCCTGTAGCAGGCAGGGTCCCTGCAATGAGGATTGGCTGGGAGACCTTTGTCCTAATCCAGGCCTCCGGGGCAGGGCCAGGGATCAGCTTTGAAGCTAGGAGGACAACAGCTGAGGGAGGCGGAAGGATGGTCCCCTGCATTAGCTGTGAAGGCGGGATTCTGAGCAGAGTCTGGGATGGCTTCGGTGCCCACAGGGAGGGAGATAATTGGCACAGCTACCATTAGCCAGGTATATACTCATAAAAATGGCATCTTATCTAGAACTACAGGGCACCCATTGCCCAGGGGCTGAAGCTGAACAGTGAAGCTGAGTCTGACATACCCTCTGCGTGACACTTTTGATCACGACGTCTAGAAGCTCTTTAGCGAGGCCGCTAGGCAGCGTTATCCCCATATTATCGATGGACTGAGCCATGAAGAGATAAAGTGATTTTACCCAAGACCACACAATGAGACAGTGGCAGAGCTGAGAATAGGAACTGAGAGTCCTGACTGCCCCGCACCCGCCCAGCACCATTGCTCTGACCATGAACTGGCATTGCTCCCCTGGGTTGTGTTAGATGCAGTGAGGACTATTTGTGTGTCGTGATCAGTGGAGTTTCAGTCCTTCTTAAACAGGAAGAATTTATTAAATAAACAGTTAAAAACTACAGCCAGAAAAACAGGTTTCCACACAGCTCAGTTTTCAGCCTTCTCTTAGAATCATAGAATAATAGAATATTAGGGTTGGAAGAGACCTCAGCAGGTCATCTAGTCCAAAGCAAGCCCAACACCAACTAAATTATCCCACCCAGGGCTTTGTCAAGTTGGGCCTTAACAACCTCGAAGGATGGAAATTCCACCACCTCCCTAGGTAACCCATTCCAGTGCTTCACCACCCTCCTAGTGAAATAGTGTTTCCTAATATCCAACCTAGACCTCCCCCACTGCAACTTGAGACCATTGCTCCTTGTTCTGTCCTCTGCCACCACTGAGAACAGCCGAGCTCCATCCTCTTTGGGACCCCCCCTTCAGGTAGTTGAAGGCTGCTATCAAATCCCCCCTCACTCTTCTCTTCTGCAGACTAAACAATCCCAGTTCCCTCAGCCTCTCCTCGTAGGTCATGTGCCCCAACCCCCTAATCATTTTTGTTGCCCTCCACTGGACTCTCTTCAATTTCTCCACATCCCTTCTATATTGGGGGGAACAAAACTGGACGCAATACTCCAGGTGTGGCCTCACCAGTGCTGAATACAGGGGAATAATCACTTCCCTCGATCTGCTGGCAATGATCCTACTACTGCAGCCCAATATGCCATTAGCCTTCTTGGCAACAAGGACACATTGCTGACTCATATCCAGCTTCTCGTTCATTGTCATCCCCAGGTCCTTTTATGCAGAACTGCCGCTTAGCCAGCCAGTCCCCAGCCTGTAGCAGTGCATGGGATTCTTCTGTCCAAAGTGCAGGACTCTGCACTTGTCCTTGTTGAACCTCACCAGATTTCTTTTGGCCCAGTCCTCGAATTTGTCTAGGTCACTCTGGACCCTGTCCCTTCTCTCCAGCGTGTCTCCCTCTCTCCAGTTTAGTGTCATTTGCAAACTTGCTGAGGGTGCAATTAATCTCATCATCCAGATCATTAATAAAGATGTTGAACAAAACTGGCCCCCGGACCGACCCATCTTGCTTGTTTACCAGGGACCACATGCTGCCTGGCACAGTGCATAGAGCCCAATGATGTGCAGCAAGGAACCAAATCAGTGCAGCCTGTGACTTGAAGGCCCTGATTAGGGCTTTTTGAGAGCAACACAGTAGAAATAATGAATAATAATCTCCATTTAATGCATAGAGAGCCTGTGCCCAAGGTCACCCAGTATATCCGTGGCTGAGTTGGGACCCCTCACGCCAGGTTTCCTGGTATCTGCAGATGCTTTATCTCTAGCTAAATGTCTTGAGCTAAATCCTCATCTCGTGTAAGTGGGAGCAGCCCCATTGAAATCAGTGGAAATCCCCAGCACTAGAGAAACCAATGGAGAGAGAGCTCCATGCCTCTGTGCTGCTGCATGGGCCGTACGAGCCAGGTCTGAGAGAGACTAAGCTAGGGATTGTCAGCTAGGGACTCATGACCTATGTTCGACATGACGACAGACACTTCCCTTCCTGCTGCCTCGGTATCCATCTATAAGAGGGGGATACCTCTTGGGAGTAGTGAGCAATAATCTGTGACTCACCAATCAACACTGAATTCTGGGGGACACTGATGATAATGCCAAATTAATGGAATATCAGTTTTGGAAGGAACCTCAGGCAGTATCAAGTCCAACCTGCTGCTTGAAGTAGCACCAAGCCCTAGGCAGATTTTTGCCCCAGATTCCTAAGTGACCCCCTCAAGGATTGATCTCACAACTCTGGGTTTAGCAGGCCCATTCTTAAAGCACTGAGCTCTCCCTCCCCCCAGGTTAAACTGCTAAGGAACTGGGCAGACTCATCCCAGACTGGTGGTTATTCATTAGATTACACCAAGCAAGCACCAAATGTAAATTTCCGTCTCACCACCCTGATTAACTGGAAGCCAAAAGTGCAGTCTGCTGAGGCATCCCAGCCCTTGGTTCATCACTCGGACACCAGACTCTATGATGAGGTCAGTGAAAACCAGTTTCACCACATAAGGTGCTTGATGCATTGATCAGGCTCAGAAAAAGTCAAGGTGCATGTGAAGGGAGAAAAACAGAGTCAGGGGAGTTACATGCTTTATAACAAATACTATGGTAAATATTTTATACTTATTAACAATCTAAAAAGGGGGTGAGCAGTGTATTGCCAACATTTACAGATGGCACCAGAATATTTAGATCATAGTCAAGTCCAGATGGCAGTAATCAAGTCAGGTGAAGGGTAATATGTTGGCAGATGAACTTCGATGTCAGTAAGTGTGATGTGTACTTCCATTGGAGGGAAAAGCTTGAACTCCTCAAACGCCTGACAAGTTTCCAATTTAACTGCATGAGCTCAGGACAGAGAACTGGTCATCATGGTGTCCAACTCTCTGAAACCCTGCTTACCCTGCAAACCTAGACAGAAACTGAGAAAAACACTGGGATCCAGGAAGAGTGGAATGGGGAATCCTACAGAAAATATAATGGCATGTTATTGGTCAGTCAATCGGTCACCCTCCTCTGGACTCCTCTGTGTGGTACTGGGCACCCTTCTCACCCAGGATATTGCAGAACTAGAGGGCTTCAGGGAAGGGCAACGAGAATGATCAAGGGCTTGGGGAAACTTTCATAGGGAGAGAGGTTGAAAGGACTGGGATTGTTACCTTACAAAGGCGATGAATAAGAGGGGACATGAGAAAATTCTATAAATTACTGACTGGTAGAGAGTACATTGAGAATGTATTTCCACGTCTCATAAAACAATATCAAGAGGACATTCAATTAAACTGAACTGTGGCAAAAAAAAAAGAACTAGATAAATTCCTGGAGGATAGGTCCATCGATGGCTAATAGCCAGGATGGACATGCATGGTTTTCCTAGCCTCTGTTTGCCAGATGCTGCGATTAAATGACAGGTGATGGATCACTTGTTGATTACCTGTTCTGATCATTCCCTCTTGGGCACCTGACATTGGCCACTGTCGTAAGACAGGAGACTGAGCTAGATGGACCTTTGGTCTGACCCAGTACGGTCATTGTATATACGTTCTTATGTCTCTTGGAGATTCCAAAACCTAAGATGGCTTTTGTAGTTGACAAATCTGAGGAACTGTCACAGATTAAAGTGTCACTAGAGGAGGTTTTGGAATTAATTGATAAACTCAACATTAACAAGTCACCGGGACCAGATGGCATTCACCCAAAAGTTCTGAAAGAACTCAAATGTGAAGTTGCGGAACTATTAACTAAGATTTGTAACCTGTCCTTTAAATTGGCTTCGGTACCCAATGACTTGAAGTTAGCTAATGTAACGCCAATATTTAGAGGTGATCCCGGCAATTACAGACCGGTAAGTCTAATGTCAGTACCGGGCAAATTAGTCGAAACAATAGTTAAGAATAAAATTGTCAGACACATAGAAAAACATAAACTGTTGAGCAATAGTCAACATGGTTTCTGTAAAGGGAAATCGTGTCTTACTAATCTATTAGAGTTCTTTGAAGGGGTCAACAAACATGTGGACTAGGAGGATCCAGTGGAAATAGTATACTTAGATTTCCAGAAAGCCTTTGACAAGGTCCCTCACCAAAGGCTGTTACGTAAATTAAGCTGTCTTGGGATAAAAGGGAAGGTCCTTTCATGGATTGAGAACTGGTTAAAAGACAGGGAACAAAGCGTAGGAATTAATAGTAAATTCTCAGAATGGAGAGGGGTAACTAGTGGTGTTCCCCAAGGGTCAGTCCTAGGACCAATCCTATTCAATTTATTTAAAATGATCTGAAGAAAGGGGTAAACAGTGAGGTGGCAAAGTTTGCAGATGATACTAAACTATTCAAGATAGTTAAGACCAAAGCAGACTGTGAAGAACTTCAAAAAGATCTCACAAAACTAAGTGATTGGGCAACAAAATGGCAAATGAAATTGAATGTGGATAAATGTAAAGTAATGCACATTGGAAAAAATAATCCCAACTATACATACAATATGATGGGGGCTAATTTAGCTACTACTAATCAGGAAAAAGATCTTGGCGTCATCGTGGACAGGTCTCTGAAGATGTCCACGCAGTGTGCAGAGGCGGTCAAAAAAGCAAAAAAGCAAAAAGGATGTTAGGAAACATTAAAAAGGGGATAGAGAATAAGACTGAGAATATATTATTGCCCTTATATAAATCCATGTTACGCCCACATCTCGAATACTGTGTACAGATGTTGTCTCCTCACCTCAAAAAAGATATACTGGCACTAGAAAAGGTTCAGAAAAGGGCAACTAAAATGATTAGGGGTTTGGAGAGGGTCCCATATGAGGAAAGATTAAAGAGGCTAGGACTCTTCAGCTTGGAAAAGAGGAGGCTAAGGGGGGATATGATAGAGGTATATAAAATCATGAGTGATGTGGAGAAAGTGATAAGGAAAAATTATTTACTTATTCCCATAATACAAGAACTAGGGGTCACCAAATGAAATGAATAGGCAGCAGGTTTAAAACAAATAAAAGGAAGTTCTGTTTCACGCAGCGCACAGTCAACTTGTGGAACTCCTTACCTGAGGAGGTTGTGAAGGCTAGGACTATAATAGCATTTAAAACTGTATCTTTGGTCTGTGAATACACTAACCATGATCTATTAATTTGTTCCCCATTTTTCCTTCTTTTCTTCATACTGGATGGCATAAATCAATGATTCAACTTATTAAATGGATATTCATTTGCAAGATCTAGTTTTGAAGGACCTTTTGTCACAATAATCATTAGCATTGCATCAGTAATTATTGTCGCTCATGTACTTGGATCCGATCCGATGTCAGTCTCTCCACTTTCAGTTTTCGATTTGGATAACAGTTCTTCGTTTCTGGACTCTTCAGCTGAAGAAGTAAATCTTTGGATGGATTGTGATTGTTCATCTTTATCAGTTAGCAAAGATAATGTTTGGTTCGATTGGTCTTTATCAGTTGATAAATAATCACTTTCAATGCATTGCTTAGAGCTTTCTCCTTGATTGTCGACTTTTTAAAAATACTTATTTGAAGTAGAAGATAGATTTTCTAATTCTTTTTGCCGTTTCTCTCTTTGTTGCTGGTAGGCAGCACTGGAAAGTCGTTTTCATTTTTGTCCCAGCATTTTAGTCCTATAACCACTGGCACTGACGTGACGTGGAAATTGGCGCAAATGGTGCCAATAGGGTGGCACAGTACACACAAGTAATCATGATTCCTGATTTAATTAATCAATAACCGTTAACGTTTACACATTTATGTACGTTCACATTATGAGTGACCATGTTATGACATGACATGATATTTTTCATATCACGCTTCTATCGCACTGTTGGAGATTTTTTTGGTCTTCATTTATTATTTTGTTTCGTACATTGGTGGATTTTTCCAGAAAAAAAAAAAAGGATGGCCGGAATGCCGCCCCTGGAAATGTGCTGCCCCAAGCACGTGCTTGCTTTCCTGGTGCCTAGAGCCGGTCCTGCTCACAGCTAACAGTCCCAATGGAAATAGGCACCTCTCTCTAGCCCATGAGCCAGGCCTCTAGAGGCTCAAATCAGTAGGATTTAGGTGCTTAAGGACCTTTGTGAACCACTAGAAAAAAACCCATTGGTTAAAAGATAATAATTGGACATATACCAATCTCCTAGAACTGGAAGGGACCTTGAAATGTCATCAAGTCCAGCCCCCTGCCTTCACTAGCAGGACCAATTTTTTGCCCCAGATCCCTAAGTGGCTTCTTTAAGGATTGAACTCACAACCCTGGGTTTAGCAGGCCAATGCTATTCCCTAGTAGGTGCCACCCCCACCATAGTTACCAGTGGACTGGAAAGAAGTTCATGTTCAAGTTCAACGTCCTACTTCTTTCCAACTACAGCACAGAAGGGTTTATTGAACATTTTTGCCCCGTGTGCATCACTATTAACAGTGACAAAGAATCCTGTGGCACCTTTTAGACTAACAGAAGTATTGGAGCATAAGCTTTCGTGGGTGAATACCCACTTCATCAGATGCAAGTATTCACTCAGGAAAGCTCATGCTCGAATATGTCTGTTAGTCTATAAGGTGCCACAGGCCTCTTTGTCACTTTTTACAGATCCAGACTAACACGGCTACCCCTCTGATATTTGACTATTAACAGTGTTACCATCTCCATCTAGTGAAGGCCTATACCACTACTAGGATTTCCTTTGTATCTAATATAGTAAAAAAATCTTATTATTTTCCTCAGCCCTGCTAGCCATGGATTTGTCTCTGGTGTCTTTTGCTTCCCTTATCCATTTTCTATATTTTATAATTTCTCATTTCTATCAAATGCTATCCACTTCCCCTGCTTTAGAAGCAGTAATGGACCATCTCCCCCTATCAATGGCCGGGGGCAGACATCAATGCTCATCCTTCTGAACCTCTTTGGATTGTTTGACACTGTTGAAAATGAGATACTGCTGTCTAACCTCAGAGACAGCAGCAGTCCAGAGGATGCACTAACATTGTCTGAATTCTTCTTAGAGGGATGCACCTAATTAATGGTGATGGGAAACTGCACCTTCAGCACTAGACCCCTCCCTTGTGGAATCCCACATTGGTTCAGTTCTCTCTCTGGGGCTTTTCAGCATCTCCATGCAGCCTCTATGGGAACTTGTCACACAACATGAACTCAAACGCCAGCAGTATGCAGGTGACACTGATCTCCTCCTGTCCTTCCCATACGACCAAACCAGTATCACCACCATGGCCCAATTTTCAGAAGGACCAGCTGGTTGCAGCTGAACCCAAGCAAGACAGAGGTGATGTGGTGGGCAGAATTAAATATTTTTAAGGGTTCACTGCCATGCTGAAGACTACTTTGACTGAAGGTTCACAACCACACCTGGACAATTCAGTCCGTAGTCTAGGAGGGCTCTTGGCTATTTTGCTGACGCTGAGCTCTCTCATATCACCGTCTGTGAGTAGTGCTTTCTACCATCTCCGGTTAACTAGGAGGCTCCATTGAATGAGACTCCTGGAAAGACTGACTCAGCCTGGAACATCAGATTTCAATTTCACTGAGGAGACACTGGAAGGAAATTCATAGAATCATAGAATTCAAGATCAGAAGGGACCATTATGATCATCTAGTCTGACCTCCTGCAAGATGCAGGCCACATTAGCCGATCTACCCACTCTTTTAGCAAGCGAGAGAGAACAAATCAAATGCAAACACTAATCCAGTGTCTATCCGTCCAATACTCCTTCCCCCCTTGTTCCATGGCAGCTTTGGGGGGAGGCCTCTGTCCCCAGGCAGGCCCCCAGCTGCCCTCTATCCACAGGAACATTGTGTTGATGTTGTTTTATTGTGTCTGTTCCCCCGAAGCCACCCCTGTGACTGTGATGCGTTGGCAGGTTTCTGAGGTGGAGTGGAGGTGGGGTCCCGGAGTTCACACCTCACAGGAGTGGGGAGCTCACAAACCCCATCTAGTTCTGAAAACCTGAGATTCACCTTCAGACGATGGCGAAGGCTCAGGCTCCCTCTTCCAACCTTTCCTCTGCATCCCACCCAGTGAACAGCCCCTGCCAGAGCAGGAGTCCGTTCCCTCCTGGCGTGACAGAGAGATCATGGTTACGGCAGGGAAGTCAGGATGACTGGGTGGGGTCTGTCATCCTGCCACTAAATCTCTGTGTGACCTTGGCCAAATAACATCTCCCCGTTCCTCAGTTTACCTATCTGTTTAATGGAGAATGGTCATAGTGACTTTCCTTTGTGAGGTGTTTTCCACATTCTTCAATGAAAGGTGCTGCATAGTATGATGAGAGTTATTGGGGAGAATTCTTTGATCACTTAGTAACAGCACCATGTGCCTGCAGAAAGTGCTTATGTCTCCCCTCGCGCATCTTTCTATAGATCTGTCTGTTTACTATATACCCATCGCTCTTGGGACTTTACAGACCTTATGGAGTTTTAAGCATTATCACTTGTTTTCCTACCAATCAACTATAATTTTTAAATACAAACAAATGCACAGAGCAGCCAATTCCTCTCTGACTCAGCACAGAGCCCCAGAGTTCTCATTTTCTTCTGGGAAGGTCCCTTAATTACTGTTTACTCCCAAAGCTGGATAAAGAGCACAGAAGCCCAGACAAGCTTGTCTCCAGCCTGTTTACATTCAGATGCTCACTTATCTCCTAGAGGCTGAGCGACCCCCCTGGGATTGCACAGAGCTATATTAGAAATGGTGCACGTTTCTGTGTCAGCTTTCAGTGTGGGATGTTGCTGCAGATGCTGGGGTTAGAGACGTGTGGGACACAGCTACCTGAGGGGGATTCCTGGGGAAGACACGTCTGTTAAAGGATTCACAGGTACCCACTTCTTGCTGAGGAGCTCACCTGCGCGACAAACCCAGTGCAACATGGATGTGATGGGACAGAGAATAGGTCTGTGGTCCTTTCCGCTCTGCACAGCCATTAAACATCCAAGGGCCCTTGCCACAGTGGATGAGATTGCTTCAGTATCATGGGTTAAAACGTCCCTCTTTGCTGTGCCCTCCTGGGCTGAACGGCCTCCAGCCCCAAATTTGCTTTATTTCAGTGCCACAGTAGATTCTTCAGGATGAAAGGGTTAGTAGATGTAGAATGCAAGGCCAAATTCTGAGGCCAGTTTACTCAAGCCCCACTGAGGAAAAACTCCCCTTGGAGTAAGAACTGAGTAAAGACCTCAGGAGCCAGCTGTGTGTTAATGCAGAGACACTGTCACCTTCTCCTCTTGCATTTCAGGGCTCCGGGTGTTAAAGGGGGAGCGGGGGCTGTTCCCTGACTTTTATCTCCATGGAGGTGCTTGGGCTCCTCACTGGAACAATTCTAAGAATGTTTCAGCATGAGCAACACATCTTTTCTCCTAGCTTCATTTGAGAAGTCGGCTCAAACGTTATGCCGGAAACTCAAAAAACAATTCAGCCGGAAGCAGACACCCAGCATGTGAAATTTCAGTCCAATTGCTTAAAGTTCGGCAAATTTATAAGCAACTGAAAATGAAGTCTCCTAGTTGAAGGTGTCAGACAGCCTTAACCAATGGTGGTGCCGTGCCACCAGCACCACCTACAATGGCCAATCCATTTGTGAATTCCCTGTGTTTGACTAAGGCCTGGTCGACACTGGCATTTTATATCACAGAATCCTAGAGCCACAGGGGGAGAAGGAACAGCCGGAGTCAGCTAATCTAAGCCCCTGCCAAGATGCAGGATTTGTTGTGTCTAAACCATCCAGGACAGATGACTGTCCAGCCTCCTTTAGAAAACCTGCAGTAAAGGAGCCTCCATGATTTCCCGAGGCGCCTGTTCCATTTTCCTCCTGTTCCTACATTTAGGCAGTTTGTCCTGAGATTTAATCTAAATCTGCTAACGGGGCGACTCCAGGCACCTGCACTCCAAGCACGTGCCTGGTGCAGGAAGCCATGTGGGGGTGGGAACGGCCTGACAGTCGCCGTAAGGGCAGCAGTCAGGCCTGTGGGAGGTCTGCCGGTCCCGCGGCTCTGGGGGTAATTCGGCTGCGGGGACACCGAAGGTGCAGGACCATAGGACCTCCCACAGACATGCCACCAAATCTTCATTACCAGCGGACCTCCCGCAGGCACACTGCCAAAATACATAGAGCCGCTCCTGTCTGCTATGCTGTAGTTTGAACCCAGTGCCTCTTGTCCTGCCCTACATGGCAAGAGTGAACAACTTTTCTCCATCTTTTTTATTTCAGAGTGGTAGCCGTGTTAGTCTGTATCAGCAAAAACAACGAGGAGTCCTTGTGGCACGTTAGAGACAAACAAATTTATTTCCGCATAAGCTTTCGTGGGCTAAAATACACTTCATCAGATTCATGGAGTGAAAAATACGGTAAGCAGAATATATATTCTAACACATGAAAAGATGGGAGTTGCCTTACCAAGTGGGGAGTCAGTTCTGACAAGCCAATTTAATTAAGGTGGATGTGACCTATTCTCAACAGTTTACAAGGAGGGGTGAATACCAAGTGACGGAAAATTACTTTTGTAGTGCTAACGAGGCCAATGCAATCAAAGTGGCCCATTTCCAACAGATGACAAGTAGGTGTGGGTATCAGCAGAGGGAAAATTACTTTTTGTAGTGTCCCATCCACTCCCAGTCTTCATTCAGGCCTCATTTGATGGTGTCCAGTTTGCAAATTAATTCCAGTTCTGCTTTTTCTCCTTGGAGTCTGTTTTAATTTTTTTTTGTTAAAAAATTGCCAGTTTCAAGTCTGTCATTGAGAGATTGAAGTGTTCTCCTACTGTTTTTTTAATGTTACAATTCTTGATGTCTGATTTGTGTCCATTTATTCTTTTGAGTAGTGACTGTCTGGTTTGGCCAGTGTTCATGGCAGAGGGGCATTGCTGGCATATGATGGCATATATCACATTAGTAGATGTGCAGGTGAACGAGCCCTTGATGGTGTGGCTGATGTGGTTAGGTCCTATGATGGTATCCCTTGATTACATATGTGGACAGAGTTGGCAACGGGGTTTGTTGCAGGGATTGGTTCCTGGGTTAGAGGTTTTTTGTGTAGTTGCTGCTGAGTATTTGCTTCCGGTTGGGGGGCTGTCTGTAAGCGAGGACTGGCCCGTCTCCCAATGTCTGTGAGAGTGAATGATCGTCCTTCACGGTAGGTTGTAGATCCCTGATGATGCACTGGAGAAGTTTTAGTTAGGGGATGTAGGTGATGGCTAGTGGCGTTCTGTTACTTTCTTTGTTGTGCCTGTCCTGTAGTAGGTGACTTCTGGGTACTCTTCTGTCTCTGTCAATCTGTTTCTTCACTTCCTCGGGTGGGTATTGTAGTTTTAAAAATGCTTGGTAGTGATCCTGTAGGTATTTGTCTCTGTCTGAAGGATTGGAGCAAATGCAGTTGTATCTTAGAGCTTGGCTGTAGACAATGGATCGTGTGGTGTGTCCTGGATGGAAGCTGGAGGCATGTAGGTAAGTATAGCAGTCAGCAGGTTTCCGGTATAGGGTGGTGTTTATGTGACCATTGCTTATTTGCTCTGTGGTGTCCAGGAAGTGGATCTCTTGTGTGTACTGGTCCAGGCTGAGGTTGGTGGTGGGGTGGAAATTGTTGAAATCCTGGAAGACTCCTGCCACGTCCCCCTCAGTCTCCTCTTGCCCAAACTAAACATACACAGTTCCTTCAGCCTTTGCTCATATGGCTTGAATTCTATCTCTCTCATCATCTTTGTTGCTTGCCTCTGGTCATTTCCAGTTTCTCTACTGGTCTATGGTCTATAAATTGGTGACCATAATTAGACACAGTACCCGAGCTTGACTTGCATGCTATGCCTTTGCTAATGCATCCAAAAATGTCATTTTCTTTTTTTGGCAAGAGCAAAAAAATCCACACCCCTGAGAGATGTAGCTATATCAACCTAACCCCTATATAGTTGCATGGGGTCAACAGAAGAATTTTTCTATCCACCTATTGGGGAGGCGATTACGTACACCAATGCGAGAACCCTTGCCATGGGTGTAAATAGTGTCTACACTGAAGTGCTACAGCAACGCCACTGTAGCATTTTAAGTGTAGACAAGTCCTCAAGCAGATCTTCCAGAAAAAAAAACATCCAGTCTGGATCTACAGACATGCAGAGCTGGAGGATCCACCACTTCCCTTTGTAGTTTGTTCCAAACACTAATCACCCACAGGGCTAAAAATTTGGCATTTACATTCAGCTGGTATTTGTCTGGCTTCATCTTCCAGCCATTGGGCGTTGCTCTGCCTTTCTCTGCTAGATTACAGAGCCAGTTATTTGTGTGTGTGTGTGTGTGTGTATTGCTTTTTCCCACCTAACTCCTGCCTTCATTTTGCCACTGAATAGAAGTTTTAGCCAAAGTTGTTCACACTCTTGACCGAGGAATTGTGGTTTCTGAGCTATCTAATAAACTCTTCGTAAAGAACACCCAATTCTCATTGACTTTTTCTCTCAAAATTTTTCCTCCCAATCAGTTTTGTTAATAATTTGCTTCACCTGAGGAGAATTACCTCTTTTGAAACACAAAGTGTCCATAGATATGACTGGTTGGGAACTGTTCTCTATTTGTCCACTTGAATGTAATCCGTCCCATTCTTTATTTTCCTCTCCTCTATCATAAGCCCCCTTCTTTGTCTCTTCTCTAAACTAAACAGTCCCAGACTTTTCAGTCCACATATGGCAGCCTCCGCAATTCTAATAGCCTGTCACAGAAATCCCCTTTCTACCTGCTATATCCTTTATAGAGACTTGGTGTACAAAACTGAGCGCACATCCAGAGTAAGGTATTCTCCATCCCATTCCTTAGGCATCCCATCATTGTCTTTGTTTTGGACACTGCTGTGAATGAGCAGTTGTTTAAGTTGTGCTGCTATCAATTACGCCCAGGTCTTTCTCCTGATGTGTCTTTTAGTTGAGATGTTTCTCTCTGGTACATGTTGTGTCAAAACTTTTTTTTTCCACTCTCAGATTTTGAGCAACTAGGTGAATGGGGAACTGCCTTGAGCATGGACTCTCTAGCATGGGTTTTGTTGCACTAAGGAATGATGGATAACCAGTATTCACACTCTTGTTTCCTGTTGGTGCCTATTAAGGTTTCCCACATCAAATGTATAGGCATTATTAAGGCAGGGGGCACCATAAAATATGGAATTGGGATTAGTAGGATCATGTGTTCACAATTCATTTACCTCAATAATAAAAATGTCATTTTTCAGGGTGCGAAGAGCTACCAATCTGCTTCACCCATTAGAACAGACACCAGTAGTACATTTAGTGTCTCAAATTAACATTGTGTCTCCATTCAGGCATTTGTACTGCAACCATCACCCTAGATCCTGGGCACATACAGGAAGTCAGGGGAACGTACGGTACATGAAGGAGACACTGTTCTGTCTCAGAGTTGGACGCCTTCTCCCCTACTCCATGTCAGATTCCAACACAACTGACTTCACCAACCCCTCCACCTTCATCCTGCAGGGTATTCCTGGCCTGGAGGCAGCCCATGTCTGGATCTCCATCCCCTTCTGCACCGTGTACGCCATAGCCGTCTTGGGGAACTTCACCATCCTGTTCGTCGTGAAGATGGAGCAGAGCCTCCATGAGCCCATGTACTATTTCCTCTGCATGCTGGCCATCACCGACCTGGTCCTGACTACATCTACCCTGCCCAAATCGCTGAGCATCTTCTGGTTCAATTCCAGGGAGATCCATTTCAGTGCCTGCCTCACCCAGATGTACTTCATTCACTGCTTCTTAGAGATCGAGTCTGGGATCCTCGTAGCCATGGCTCTGGATCGCTACGTGGCCATCTGTGATCCTCTGAGATATTCCACCATCCTGACAAACCCCGTTGTGACCAAGATCGGCCTGGCCGTGGTGCTGCGTGGCTGTGTGGTAACATTGCCCATTCTCATCCTGGCGAGGCAGTGGCCATATTGCAGAACCAACATCATCCCCCAACCATACTGTGTACACATAGCCGTGGTGAATCTGGCCTGCGCCGACACCCGTGTCAGTAGTTACTATGGCCTCTTCGTACTATTCTGTGTCAGGGGTCTGGATGTGATTTTTATCACCGTGTCCTATACCCAAATCCTCAGGGCCATCTTCAGCCTCCCCACAAAGGACGCCCGGCTCAAGATTTTTGGGACCTGCAGCTCCCACCTCTTTGTTATTTTAGCCTTTTACATCCCAGGTCTCTTCTCCTCCCTCACATACCGGTTTGGCCAGAATGTGCCTCGGCATTTCCACATTCTCATTGCCAGTGTGTACCTCTTGATGCCCCCTGTGCTAAATCCCGTCATCTACGGGGTGAGGACCAAACAGATCCGGGGCAGGCTGCTCCGGCTCTTCACTCATAAAGGTACCTAAACTTTTCTCCTGGTGCTCTGGCTCTCAGACCGAGCTCTGTGCCTGTTGACCTGGTGCCCCACTTCCCTGAATCACTGACAGGACAGTCACAGTGATATTAATCCCTTTCCTGGCCTTACTGTGCTGTGTTAGCCTGACAAACTGAGGAATAGGCATGTGTACAACTCAGTGATTTACAGGATTGGCACCATTCTAATTGCTGGTAACTGGACCACTGAGACTATGTGCCCTTCCCTGCCTATTCCCCAAGCTCCTGCCCCGGCCCCACCTCTTTCCACAAGGCCCCTCCTCCTGTCCCAAGTATTCCCACAAGGCCCCGCTCCCTTCTCCACCTCTTCCCCCACGGCCCCAACTCTGTTCTGCCCCTTTCCCCAGAGTCACAGCCCTGTTTCTTGCTCCTTTCCTCCCCAACCCCATCAACTTTCTGGATCATCTCGACCTCCCTCCTCACCCAGATGCATTCCCTCTGCTTCAGGGCTGGGACCGGAACTGCTGCAGGGACGCAGTGCTGGGGCTGACAGGGGGATGAGAAGCGGAGAGGGAAGCCAGGAAGCTGTGTAAAAGAAGCTGGGGGCTGGAACCACGGTTGTGTTGCAGGCAGGTGAACTTCTGGGCCCTAAAGCTCAGCTACAAAGTCCTGAGGGCAGAGACCCTTGTGTGGTTTATTTCTTTAGCTTTTGGTTCCCTTTTGTTCCTCCCAACTGGGAGCCTGTAGCAGGCAGGGTCCCTGCAATGAGGATTGGCTGGGAGACATTTGTCCTAATCCAGGCCTCCGGGGCAGTGCCAGGGATCAGCTTTGAAGCTAGGAGGACAACAGCTGAGGGAGGCGGAAGGATGGTCCCCTGCATTAGCTGGGAAGGTGGGATTCTGGACAGAGTCTGGGATGGCTTCGGTGCCCACAGGGAGGGAGATAATTGGCACAACTACCATTAGCCAGGTATTTACTCATAAAAATGGCATCTTATCTAGAACTACAGGGCACCCATTGCCCAGGGGCTGAAGCTGAACAGTGAAGCTAAGTCTGACATACCCTCTGCGTGATGCTTTTGATCACGACGTCTAGAAGCTCTTTAGCTAGGCTGCTAGGCAGCGTTATCCTCATGTTATCCATGGACTGAGCCACGCAGAGGTAAAGTGATTTGCCCAAGGCCACACAATGAGACAGTGGCAGAGCTGAGAATAGGAACTGGGAGTCCTGACTCCCCCACACCCGCCCAGCACCATTGCTCTGGCCATGAACTGGCATTGCTCCCCTGGGTTGTGTTACATGCAGTGAGACTATTTGTGTGTCGTGATCAGTGGAGTTTCAGTCCTTCTTAAACAGGAAGAATTTATTAAATAAACCGTTAAAAACTACAGCCATAAAAACAGGTTTCCAAACAGCTCAGTTTTCAGCTTTCTCTTAAAATCATAGAATCATAGAATATTAGGGTTGGAAGAGACCTCAGCGGGTCATCTAGTCCAAAGCAAGCCCAACACCAACTAAATCATCCCACCCAGGGCTTTGTCACGCTGGGCCTTAACAACCTTGAAGGATGGAAATTCCAGCACCTCCCTAGATAACCCATTCCAGTGCTTCACCACCCTCCTAGTGAAATAGTGTTTCCTAATATCCAACCTAGACCTCCCCCACTGCAACTTGAGACCATTGCTCCTTGTTCTGTAATCTTCCACCACTGAGAACAGCCGAGCTCCATCCTCTTTGGAACCCCCCTTCAGGTAGTTGAAAGCAGCTATCAAATCCCCCCTCACTCTTCTCTTCTGCAGACTAAACAATCCCAGTTCCCTCAGCCTCTCCTCATAAGTCATGTGCCCCAGCCCCCTAATCATTTTTGTTGCCCTCCGCTGGACTGTCTCCAATTTCTCCACATCCCTTCTATATTGGGGGGACCAAAACTGGATGCAATACGCTAGGTGTGGCCTCACCAGTGCTGAATAGAGGGGAATAATCACTTCCCTTGATCTGCTGGCAATGATCCTACTACTGCAGCCCAATATGCCATTAACCTTCTTGGCAACAAGGGCACACTGCTGACTCATATCCAGCTTCTCGTTCACTGTCATCCCCAGGTCCTTTTCTGCAGAACTGCCGCTTAGCCAGCCAGTCCCCAGCCTGTAGCAGTGCATGGGATTCTTCTGTCCTAAGTGCAGGACTCTGCACTTGTCCTTGTTGAACCTCACCAGATTTCTTTTGGCCCAGTCCTCGAATTTGTCTAGGTCACTCTGGACCCTGTCCCTTCTCTCCAGCATATCTCCCTCTCTCCACTTTAGTGTCATCTGCAAACTTGCTGAGGGTGCAATTAATCTCATCATCCAGATCATTAATAAAGATGTTGAACAAAACTGGCCCCAGGACTGACCCCTCTTGCTTGTTTACCAGGGACCACACGCTGCCTGGAACTCGGCACAGTGCATAGAGCCCAATGCTGTGCTGCAAGGAGCCAAATCAGTGAAGCCTGTGACTTGGAGGCCCTGATTAGGACTTTTTGAGAGCAACACACTAGAAATAATGAATAATAATCTGCACAGAGAACCTGTACCCAAGGTCACCCAGTATATCCGTGGCTGAGCTGGGACCCCTCATGCCAGGTTTCTTGGTCTCTGCAGATGCTTTATCTCTAGTTAAATGTCTTGGGCCAAATCCTCATCTCATTTAAGTGGGAGCAGCCCCACTGCAATCAGTGGAGATCCCCAGCACTAGAGAAACCAATGGAGAGAGAGCTCGATGCCTCTGTGCTGCTGCATGGACCGTACAAGCCAGGTCTGAGAGAGACTAAGCTAGGGATTGTCACCTAGGGACTCATGACCTATGTTCGACATGACGACAGACACTTCCCTTCCTGCTGCCTCGGTATCCATCTATAAAAGGGGGATACCTCTTGGGAGTAAGGAGCAATAATCTGTAACTCACCAATCAACACTGAATTCTGTGGGACACTGACGAGGATGCCAGATTTATGGAATATCAGGGTTAGAAGGGACCTCAGGCAGTATCAAGACCAACCTGCTGCTTGAAGCAGCAACAAGCTCTAGGCAGATTTTTGCCCCAGATTCCTAAGTGACCCCCTCAAGGATTGATCTCACAACCTTAGATTTAGCAGGCCAATGCTTAAACCACTGAGCTCTCCCTCCCCCCAGGCTAAAGTGCTGAGGAATTGGGCAGACTCACCCCAGACTGGTGGTTATTCATTAGATTACACCAAGCCAGCACCAAATGTAAATTTCCATCTCACCACCCTGATTAACTGGAAGCCAAAAGTGCAGTCTGCTGAGGCATCCCAGCCCTTGGTTCATCACTCGGACCCCAGACTCTATGATGAGGTCAGTGAAAACCAGTTTCACCACATAAGGTGCTTGATGGATTGATCAGGCTCAGAAAAAGTCAAGGTGCCTGTAAACGGAGAAAAGCAGAGTGAGTGGAGTTACATGCTTTATAACAAATACTACGGTAAATATTTTATACTTATTAACAATCTAAAAAGGGGGTGAGCAGTGTATTGCCAACATTTACAGATGGCACCAGAATATTTAGATCATAGTCAAGTCCAGATGGCAGTAATCAAGCCAGGTGAAGGGTAATATGTTGGCAGATGAACTTCGATGTCAGTAAGTGTGATGTGTACTTCCATTGGAGGGAAAAGCTTGAACTCCTCAAATGCCAGACAAGGTTCTAATTTAACTGCATGAGCTCAGGACAGAGAACTGGGCATCATGGTGCCCAGCTCTGTGAAACCCTGCTTACCCTGCAAACCCAGACAGAAACTGAGAAAACCATTGGGATCCAGGAAGAGTGGAATGGGGAATCCTACAGAAAATATAATGGCATGTTATTGGTCAGTCAATGGGTCACCCTCCTCTGGACTCCTCTGTGTAGTACTGGGCACCCTTCTCACCCAGGATATTGCAGAACTAGAGGGCTTCAGGGAAGGGCAACTAGAATGATCAAGGGCTTGGGGAAACTTTCATAGGGAGAGAAGTTGAAAGGACTGGGATTGTTACCTTACAAAGGGGATGAATAAGAGGGGACATGAGAAAAGTGTATAAATGACTGACTGGTAGAGAGTACATTGAGAATGCATTTCCCCGTCTCATAATACAATATCAAGAGGACATTCAATTAAACTGAACTGTGGCAAAAAAAAAGAACTAGATAAATTCCTGGAGGATAGGTCCATCGATGGCTAATAGCCAGGATGGGCATGCATGGTTTCCCTAGCCTCTGTTTGCCAGATGCTGCGATTAGGTGACAGGTGATGGATCACTTGTTGATTACCTGTTCTGTTCACTCCCTCTTGGGCACCTGACATTGGCCACTGTCGGAAGACGGGAGACTGAGCTAGATGGACCTTTGGTCTGACCCAGTATGGTCGTTCGTATATATGTTCTTATGTCTCTTGGAGATTCCAAAACCTGAGCTGGCTTTTGTAGGTGACAAATCTGAGGAACTGTCATAGATTAAAGTGTCACTAGAGGAGGTTTTGGAATTAATTGATAAACTCAACTTTAACAAGTCACCGGGACCAGATTGCATTCACCCAAAAGTTCTGAAAGAACTCAAATGTGAAGTTGCGGAACTATTAACTAAGATTTGTAACCTGGCCTTTAAATTGGCTTCGGTACCCAATGACTTGAAGTTAGCTAATGTAACGCCAATATTTAAAAAGGGCTCTAGAGGTGATCCCGGCAATTACAGACCGGTAAGTCTAACGTCAGTACCGGGCAAATTAGTCGAAACAATAATTAAGAATAAAATTGTCAGATACATAGAAAAACATAAACTGTTGAGCAATAGTCAACATGGTTTCTGTAAAGGGAAATCGTGTCTTACTAATCTATTAGAGTTCTTTGATGGGGACAACAAACATGTGGACAAGGGGGATCCAGTGGACATAGTGTACTTAGATTTCCAGAAAGCCTTTGACAAGGTCCCTCACCAAAGGCTGTTACGTAAATTAAGCTGTCATGGGATAAAAGGGAAGGTCCTTTCATGGATTGAGAATGGTTAAAAGACAGGGAACAAAGGGTAGGAATTAATGGTAAATTCTCAGAATGGAGAGGGGTAACTAGTGGTGTTCCCCAAGGGTCAGTCCTAGGACCAATTTATTCATAAATGATCTGGAGAAAGGGGTAAACAGTGAGGTGGCAAAGTTTGCAGATGATACTAAACTGTTCAAGATAGTTAAGACCAAAGCAGACTGTGAAGAACTTCAAAAAGATCTCACAAAACTAAGTGATTGGGCAACAAAATGGCAAATGAAATTGAATGTGGATAAATGTAAAGTAATTCACATTGGAAAAAATAACCCCAACTATACATACAATATGATGGGGGCTAATTTAGCTACAAAGCGGTCAAAAAAGCAAACAGGGTGTTAGGAATCATTAAAAAGGGGATAGAGAATAAGACTGAGAATATATTATTGCCCTTATATAAATCGATGGTACACCTACATCTTGAATACTGTGTACAGATGTGGTCTCCTCACCTCAAAAAAGATATACTGGCACTAGAAAAGGTTCAGAAAAGGGCAACTAAAATGATTAGGGGTTTGGAGAGGGTCCCATATGAGGAAAGATTAAAGAGGCTAGGACTCTTCAGCTTGGAAAAGAGAAGACTAAGGGGGGATATGATGGAGGTATATAAAATCATGAGTGATGTGGAGAAAGTGGATAAGGAAAAATTATTTACTTATTCCCATAATACAAGAACTAGAGATCACCAAATGAAATTAATAGGCAGCAGGTTTAAAACAAATAAAAGGAAGTTCTTCTTCACGCAGCGCACAGTCAACTTGTGGAACTCCTTACCTGAGGAGGTTGTGAAGGCTAGGACTATAACATCATTTAAAGGGAACTGGATAAAGTCATGGTGGTTAAGCCCATAAATGGCTATTAGCCAGGATGGGTAAGGAATGGTGTCCCTAGCCTCTGTCAGAGGATGGAGATGGATGGCAGGAGAGAGATCACTTCATCATTGCCTGTTAGGTTCACTCCCTCTGGGGCACCTGGCATTGGCCACTGTCAGTAGACAGGATACTTGGCTAGATGGACCTTTGGTCTGACCCGGTACGGCTGTTCTTATGTTCTTGCGAGAAAGCGCTCACCTGTCCTAAGCATCTCACTCCAGCCAGGACCGGCTCTAGGTTTTTTGCCACCCCAAACAAAAAAAAATGTCGTCCCCCCCCCTTTTTTTTTTTTTTTTTGCTTTTACACATGTTTGCACTTTGCAATTTTTTTTGGTTTGGGTTGGGTTGGGTTGTTTGTTTTTTTTGACTGTTTAAAATTTAAAAAAAATGGAAACAGAGAATTTGTAGTTAGTAAAATAGAACAAATTCCTACGAGTTTACTCATTTATTTTTAACAAAATCACAACTACAAACAATTTGGGTTCAACTATACACTGTAATGAAAAACATTAGTGTCTTCCAGTGTGCCCGGTTTCTCATAAATTAAAAGAATCCAGTTTGTCAATGAGCGTAAATGATTTTTTAATGTTTCATGTTCTTTCAAGTGCTGATGCAAATTTTGCCAGTTATTAAAACCTGCAGTTGCAAGAAGAATGTCCGAGTTACAGAACAGTTTGGAACAAAAACAAAAACAAAACAAAAAACTATATCTTTGGTCTGTGAATACACTAACCATGATCTATTAATTTGTTCCCCATTTTTCCTTCTTTTCTTCATACTGGATGGCATAAATCAATGATTCAACTTATTAAATGGATATTCAATTGTAGGATCTAGTTTTGAAGGACCTTTTTTCACAATAATCATTAGCACTGCATCAGTAATTATTGTCGCCCATGTACTTGTTCCGATCCTATGTCAGTCTCTCCACCTTCCAATAATTACTCTTCAGTTTTCGATTTGGATACCAGTTCTTCGTTTCTGGACTCTTCAGGTGAAGAAGTAAATCTTTGGATGGATTGTGATTGTTCATCTTTATCAGTTAGCAAAGATAACCTTTGGTTCAATTAATAACTTTCAATGCATTGGTTAGAGCTTTCTCCTTGATTGTCAACCTTTTTAAAATACTTATTTGAAGTAGAAGATAATTTTTCTAATTCTTTTTGCCGTTTCTCTCTTTGTTGCTGGTAGGAAGCACCGGAAAGTCGTTTTCATTTTTGTCCCAGCATTTTAGTCCCATAACCACTGACACTGACGCGACATGGAAATTGGTGCGAATGGTGCCAATAGGGTGGCACAGTACACACTGCTGGAGATTTTTTTGGTCTTCATGTATTATTTTGTTTTGTACATAGGTGGATTTTTCCAGAAAAAAAAAAAAAGGATGGTGTAGTAAAATATGCTGTGCTGGCAAACCACACACACGTTTATTACATTTACTCCTGGCTTAAGGTAAAGCAATGCTCAGGTTATTGATTAAGCACAGACTAGGCAATAGCGCACGTAGCCCCTCCAATAGCTCACGTAGTCCCTTCACCATTCATGATATACTGCACAAGGGGAGATGGCTATGGGTGAACCAATCAATATGTCACAAGTAACTATGATCTCATGCTCTTTGATCTAATTACTAATAAAAACCCAGCTCAAGAGAGCTTGGGACGCCTGCTTGACAAACCTCTTGACTCCGCGTCTCCTTGATCCCAACATCTGGTGACCCCGACGTGATTCACCGGATCCCGAGGACCCCTGCTTATCCGACTGGAATAGTCTAGGTGCACCCGCTGGAAACAGCCACTCGTGAGTATGGGGGGTGATTTATCAGTGCCACAAAAGGCTCATGCTAAGGAATTATTTAAGCTCATTGAGGGGAGCGGTTGCCCAGCGGTTACGCTGCGGCATGTAGAGGATTTTGTTAAGGAAATAGAATGCCAATGCCCCTGGTATCCCGAAGAGGGGTCCCTGCAGCAAGCAGATTGGCAAAAGATAGGAACACAGCTCTTTGAGACACCGAGAGCAGCAGTACAGCACCTGCTCATGTGGCAGCGCTGTACTGAGGCAGTGGGAAAACTGGGGCCACAGGCGTCTCTCACTGCCGCCCCGCTTCTCGCGCTGACGACACCGCCTCCGTACCCGCGGGTGCTACCACCAGCGCCTGCGGTGTCGGATACGGGGCAGCGGCCCTCGGATCCCTCCGTTAATAAAGGAACTGATCAGCCTTGTTTCCGGGGGAATCGTGGGGGCTGCGTCCGGGCGGCGGTTGCGTTGGCGCGTGAGAAGGGGGAATTGAGTTTGGAGGAAGAACATCAGTGGGAGGGGGAGTTGCCCATGCTAATGCCTATAGCGGCAGGAGTCGATGCACAGGGCAATGCCGCCAGAGAGTGGGCGGCGCTACCGTATACAGTACTGAGGGAGGTGAGAAAAGCTATCACGGAGACAGGCATCAGGTCTAATTTCGTGGCAGGCATCTTAGAAAGGATTGGTAATGGCTACACGATGGCTCCACAAGATTGGAAAGACTTATTTCGTATGGTGCTGACCCCCGCCCAGTATATGGTGTGGGACAGTGAGTTCAGGTTAGCTGCTGTAGGATACTCAACCCCAGCTGCCACGCCTGACCAGATTTATGGAGCAGGCCAATTTAGCACTATAGAGGGACAGTTGGAGTTAGACCCAGACACATATATTCGTACTAAACTTAGTGTTATGAGAGCTTTCAGAAGGGTTCCCGTAAGTGGGAAACCGACTAGGTCTTTCACAGCCACCCGGCAGCAGCCTACAGAGCCGTATCCGCAGTTCATAGATAGGCTCAAGGAAGCAGTACAGCGGCAGGTTGATAACGAGGAGGCACAGACAGAGCTTTTACGGCAACTGGCCTATGAGCAAGCTAATGCTGATTGCAAGAAGGTACTGCAATCTATAATACATCGCCCCTCGTACACTTTAGCGGACATGATTCAGGCTTGCGCGGATGTCGGTAGTCAAACCCATGCTATGGCTCTTTTGGCGGGGGCTATAAGACAAGGTAATAAACCCACAGGAAATTGTTTTAATTGCAAAAAACCGGGTCACTTTAAAAGCCAGTGTAGGGCACCCGGAGGGGGAGCACATAAAGGAAGACCCCAGGAAGGGGGTAGGCCCTCCAAAAAATGTCCTAAATGCAACAAGGGGTATCATTGGGCAAATCAATGTCGATCAGGACTGGGGCAGGGAAACCAGTGATCGGGCCCTCCCCGGGCCCCGGAAAAACAATGGGGGCGGAAGAATTGACTAGAGCGCAACCGGCAACGACCGGCAGTGCTGGGATAGACTTGTATAATCAAGAAGAAAAATCCTCATTCTTACCGGGGGAAGTTCTTTTAATGCCTACTCAACTAAAAGGGCCCCTTCCTGAAGGGACGGTGGGCATTATACTCCCTCAGTCATCAGCAAGTAAACAAGGAATTATGGTAGTTCCAGGAGTGATTGATGCTGATTATCAGGGAAAAATATATGTTCAGTATTGGAGTCACCTGCCTTTTACTTTAAGACGAGGGGACTCCTGGGCACAAATGATACTGTTGCCATATGAGCTCCCTGGAGAAAAATCACAGGTAACACGTACAGGAGGCTTTGGATCCACCCGTACTGAAGGCGACAGCGACTCTTCCTTTCACCCACAGGTGGCGGCGTTGGTACACCGAATATCCCTGCACAAACCTCAACGTAAGTATAACCTCCAAGGTAAGTGGCTGACCGGTTTGTTGGACACAGGGGCGGATGTTTCTGTCATAGCTGAAAAGGATTGGGAACCTAAATGGCCCTCTGAGATAGCCCCTGCGGTATTCGGGGTAGGAGGAAGCCAAGCATCTAAAAAGAGCTCTCAATGGTTACCGGTAAAATCCCAGGAACAAGGTCCCATAATAGCATATATTCAACCCTGCATATTGCCTTTACAGTTTAACATTTGGGGAAGAGATTTGTTAGAACAGATAGGGGCAAAACTGGTTTTGGAAGATGAGTAAGCCTCAGGCTCTTCCGTTACAGTGGAAAACTGATAAACCAGTCTGGGTAGAACAATGGCCATTACCTAAAGAAAAATTAGAAGCTTTGCAGCAATTAGTTGAGCAACAATTGAAAGATGAACACATTGAGCATACTACAAGCCCGTACAATACTCCTGTTTTTGTAATTAAGAAAAAATCAGGAAAATGGAGGCTCCTTCACGATTTGCGGGAAATTAATAAAATACTAGAACCAATGGGCCCCCTGCAGTGTGGCCTCCCCAATCCAAATTTAATCCCTTATGACTACCAGGTGGCAATAATTGATTTAAAGGATTGTTTCTTTACAATACCGTTACAGGAAAAGGATAGAAAGTATTTTGCATTCACAGTGCCAGTCCTGAACAACACCCAACCCACAACACGTTATCATTGGAAAGTGTTACCCCAGGGCATGTTAAATAGCCCTACCATGTGTCAGTATTTTGTAAACACTGCTCTTCAACCTTTCAGAAATAAGTTAAAAAAGCTACTTGTATACCATTATATGGATGATATCTTAATAGCCGGTAGGCCCCTACCCACCACATGGAAAAGTGAGTTAACGGATATCTTAAGTCAATCGGGTCTGGTAGTAGCCCCGGAAAAAATACAGGAATCCGAACCTTTTCAATATTTAGGTCATAAAATGCTTGCAGCATACTCCATGCCCATACTTCCAAAACTTACCTTGCCAAAAAAGTTAACATATGTAGTACTACAGCAAATTCTGGGATCCATAAATTGGATAAGACTGTATTACAAGATTCCCACTTCTATGCTAACTCCACTGTTTAATGCCCTAAAATTAGGAAAGCAACCGGGAGACATAATATCACTAACAAACGAACAACGGGAGGTAGTGCATAAGATCAACGAAGCCATGGCAGAAAGGTGGGTAGATAGAGCAGTACCTGACGTGCCCCCGTCCTTAATCATTCTTGGGGACACTAAGCAATTCATGGGGGCATTACTTCAACATACAAGTGAGAGAGAATTTATCCTCGAGTGGATGTATTTACCACACACACACAAAAACACACTCGTCCCATTGTCTGGAATGATTGCTCAATTAATCACTAAAGGACGCAATCGAGCATTAAACTTGTTTGCCATGGATTTAGTAAACATTATTATACCCATCCCCATCGCCACCTGGGAAGTTGCATGTATGCACTCGGAGGAGGTGCAAATAGCCCTAGCCAATTATGTTGGGTCCGTAACTTACCATACTCCCAAGGATCCTCGTCTCCAAGTTGCTCAGCATATTCCGCTGAAAGTATTTTACTTGGTATCTCCCGTTCCCATAACAGAAGCTCTTACCATTTTCACCGATGGTGGCCCCTCCAGAGGGGTGGTTGCTTGGAAGAAAAATGACCAGTGGAAATCCCAGTTTACCTTACCGCAACGCTCTCCTCAGCGTGCGGAGCTGGCTGCGTTAATTCTTGCCTTTAACACATTTTCTGATCAACCAGTTAACCTCATAACAGACAGTTTGCATGCTGCCAATGTTGTTAGTAATATTGCTTCTAGTTGTGTTACTGCATCTTTGGATAATAATTTGCTTGGTTTATTTCTTTCCCTACAACTGATCTTACGTCACCGACGACATCTATTTTTTATCGCACATGTTAGAAGTCATCAGCCTTTCCCCGGAGAAATCTCGCAAGGCAATGCCTATGCTGATAACGCCTTAAAGACTTTCCCCTGCTCTCCTATGGAAAGTCACTCCTTACATCACCAAAATGCTAGGGCATTGGCCAAGCAATTTTCCATACCACTATCTGATGCACAAGCGATTATTCAGCAGTGCCCCGAGTGTACTGGAAACCTCGCAGGACCCGCTATCGGGGTAAATCCTCGGGGGCTAGGTGCAAACCAATTGTGGCAAATGGACGTCACTCGGTTCCCACCATTAGCTCCCTGGTCCTATTTGCATGTAGTCATAGACACTTATTCTGGATATATATGGGCAACGCCACAAAAAGGGGAAAAGGCGAAACACGTCTGTAATCACCTCATTCGTTCCTTTGCAGTGATGGGAAAGCCGTCAGCTTTAAAAACTGACAACGGCCCAGCCTATTGCTCTTCAGCGATGGCAGCGTTCTGCACGCGCTGGGGAATCACGCATACCTTTGGCATCCCATACAATTCCCAAGGACAAGCCATTGTAGAGCGAGCTAATCGCACATTAAAAACTGCTCTCCTGCGGCAAAAACAAAAAGGGGGAATTGTCCCCGGCAGCCTGACAGAAAAGGAAGAATGGCTGGCTCAAGTACTGTTTACACTCAATCATTTAAATCTATTACCTTTCAATTCTCAATTTTTCACCAGGGCACAACGGCATTATCAGACGACCGAAGTTCTTCCTGCTCCAAAGGTAACCTATCGTCAGCTACCTGGCCCGGAGTGGAGCGGACCTGTGCCACTAATCACCTGGGGGCGCGGTTACGCAGCTGTATCAACACCGAGCGGCCCGCTCTGGGTACCTGCACGATACGTTCGACCATACAAGGATGGCGTGGCATCAGGGACTGAGCAACCCCATCCCTGACTTCAACATACACTTATATGATGAACAAGGAAAAGTGACAACGGGCCGAAAACGAGGGGGCCAACGAAATGCACCTGCCACATGGGGCCAAGTAAAGAACCTAGCTAATCAGGCTGAACAACTGTTGGAAAAAACAGGACAAGAGAAAACGGCAGAGAACTATATGATGGCATTAATAGCCTCCTTAAATGCCAATTCTGTACTTTTGTTAACAATAATTATTTTCAGTTTAACTACTGTCCCTACGGAAGGGGGGCCGATAGTGACTGGGGGGGTTCATCTTAATATATGGGAGGTATTTGCAAAGACTTTAAACCAAAGTACCTTCTGCTTAACGGAGCAGAGGGCGGTGGGGGAGGTGCTAGGATCTTGCCTAATACCAGTATGCCATAATCCCAAAGACATCAACAATGATACATGGTTTTATAATTCTCTAGCACAAAATTCTACCCTTAGGGCCTTAGGGTACCCCAGGTACCATAATTGGGGAGATCGACTAACGCACAAACCGCGTTTTGCCGTTACCCTGTTGACACCGCATGTTGCTAGTTTTAATGTTAGTTGTGCTAGAATGGTTAATTGTACCAAAAAGACTTGTATTCAATTCCCAAAAGGGAACTTCAATTGCTCAAGTATGGTTAATATATCATATATGTATGAGTACCTACAATTGCCAAGGGGCTGGTTCTGGTCCTGCCCCGGATATACCTTTAACTACATTCCAGCCAACATCAGTCATGAAACTCCATGCTGTCTTAGTAGGCTGTCTTTGGTTTTGCCTCAAAAGGAAGCTAAGGGTACACCACTTACTAAAACAAAACGAAGTGTATTCCTTGATGAAAGCTGTGATAGTCACGCGGCCCTAATTAGTAAGGCCGAATACGTCGCGCTGGCCGTATCCCTGGTTGGAGTGCCCGGTCTGGCGGCACGAAACAGTAAAAACATTAACGCCTTAGCCTGCTCGGCAGTAAAAGCCTTAAATACAACTTCTAAAGCTCTAGCCTTGTTAAATGAGGAACAGGGCGAATTAAGACATGGACTTTTGCAGAACAGAGCGGCCATAGATTATCTTTTAATGCAACATCATTATGGGTGTGAAAAATTGGATGGTATGTGTTGCTTTAACCTAAGCAATAATGAAAAAGCAGTGCACAACCAAATTGTAAAACTACATAATTTAACAAAAGAAGTTACTATGGATGTTGGTTTTTCAGGATTCTGGGACTGGCTTACTGGATGGCTGCCAGACCTATCCTGGCTAAAGCAAATGTTTGCATATGTTATTGTTATAGTTGCAGGATTAATACTTTGTTGCTGCATATTACAGTGTATTCCTTCACTTATTAGCCTATTTGTCCAAGGCTGCCCTTGGCAACGACTTTATTCAAAACAGAGCATTCATTATGCCTGCAAATTGCTTAAAAACAAAAAGGGGGAAATGTAGTAAAATATGCTGTGCTGGCAAACCACACACATGTTTATTATATTTACTCCTGGCTTAAGGTAAAGCAATGCTCAGGTTATTGATTAAGCACAGACTAGGCAATAGCGCACCTAGCCCCTCCAATAGCTCACGTAGTCCCTTCACCATTCATGATATACTGCACAAGGGGAGATGGCTATGGGTGAACCAATCAATATGTCACAAGTAACTATGATCTCATGCTCTTTGATCTAATTACTAATAAAAACCCAGCTCAAGAGAGCTCGGGACGCCTGCTTGACAAACCTCTTGACTCTGCGTCTCCTTGATCCCAACAGGATGGCCGGAATGCCGCCCCTGGAAATGTGCTGCCCCAAGCATGTGCTTGCTTTGCTGGTGCCTAGAGCTGGTCCTGCTCACAGCTGACAGTCCCAATGGAAATAGGCACCTCTCTCTAGCCCATGATCCAGGACTCTAGAGGCTCAAATCAATGGGATTTAGGTGCTTAAGGACCTTTGTGAACCACTAGAAAAAAAACCATTGGATGATGATTCCCTATGGACCCTAGTAGATGCCACCCTCACCATAGTTACCAGTGGACTGGAAAGAAGTTCATGTTCATGAGTGCATCATCCTTCTTCTTTCCAAATACAGCACAGAAGGGTTTATTGAACATTTTTGCCCCATGTGCATCACTATTAACAGTGACAAAGAATCCTGTGGTACCTTATAGCCTAACAGAAGTATTGGAGCACGAGCTTTCGTGGGTGAATACCCACTTCGTCAGACACAAGTATTCACCCACGAAAGCTCATGCTCCAATATGTCTGTTAGTCTATAAGGTGCCACAGGCCTCTTTGTCGCTTTTTACAGATCCAGACAAACACGGCTACCCATCTGACATTTGACTATTAACAGTGTTACCATCTCCATCTAGTGAAGGCCTATACCACTACTAATATTTCCTTTGTATCTAATATACTAAAAAAATCTTATTATTATTTTCCTTAGCCCTGCTAGCCATGGATTTGTCTCTGGTGTCTTTTGCTTCCCTTATCCATTTTCTATATTTTATAACTTCTCATTTCTATCAAATGCTATCCACTTCCCCTGCTTTAGAAGCAGTAATGGACCATCTCCCCCTATCAATGGCCGGGGGCAGACATCCATGCTCATCCTTCTGAACCTCTTTGGATTGTTTGACACTGTTGAAAATGAGATACTGCTGTCTAACCTCAGAGACAGCAGCAGTCCAGAGGATGCACTAACATTGTCTGAATCCTTCTTGGAGGGATGCTCCTAATTAATGGTGATGGGAAACTGCACCTTCAGCACTAGACACCTCCCTTGTGGAATCACACAAGGATCAGGTCTCTCTCTGGGGCTTTTCAGCATCTCCATGCAGCCTCTATGGGAACTTGTCACACAACATGAACTCAAACACAAGAAGTATGCAGGTGACACTGATCTCCTCCTGTCCTTCCCATACGACCAAACCAGTATCACCACCATGGTCCAGTTTTCGGAAGGACCAGCTGGCTGCAGCTGAACCCAAGCAAGACAGAGGTGATGTGGTGGGCAGAACTAAATATTTTGAAGGGTTCACTGCCACGCTGAAGACTACTTTGACTGAAGGTTCACAACCACACCTGGACAATTCAATCCATAGTCTAGGAGGGCTCTTGGCTATTTTGCTGATGCTGAGCTCTCTCATATCATTGTCTGTGAGTAGTGCTTTCTACCATCTCCGGTTAACTAGGAGGCTCCATTGAATGAGACTCCTGGAAAGACTGACTCAGCCTGGAACATCAGATTTCAATTTCACTGAGGAGACACTGGAAGGAAATGAACCAAGAGGGAGAGAACAAATCGAATGCAAACACTAATCCAGTGTCTATCCGTCCAATACTCCTTCCCCCCTTGTTCAATGGCAGCTTTGGGGGGAGTCCTCTGTCCCCAGGCAGGCCCCCAGCTGCCCTCTATCCACAGGAACATTGTGTTGATGTTGCTTTTATAGTGTCTGTTCCCCCAAAGCGACCCCAGTGACTGTGATGCGTTGGCAGGTTTCTGAGGTGGAGTGGAAGTGGAGTCCCGGAGTTCACACCTCACAGGAGTGGGGAGCTCACAAACCCCATCTAGTTCTGAAAACCTCAGATTCACCTTGAGACTATGGCGAAGGCTCAGGCTCCCTCTTCCAACCTTTCCTCTGCATCCCACCCAGTGAACAGCCCCTGCCAGAGCAGGAGTCCGTTCCCTCCTGGCGTGACGGAGAGATCATGGTTACGGCAGGGAAGTCAGGATGCCTGGGTGGGGTCTGTCATCCTGCCACTCAATCTCTGTGTGACCTCGGCCAAATAACATCTCCCCGTGCCTCAGTTTACCTATCTGTTTAATGGAGAATGGTCATAGTGACTTTCCTTTGTGAGGTGTTTTCCACATTCTTCAATGAAAGGTGCTGCACAGTATGATGAGAGTTATTAGGGAGAATTCTTTGACCACTTAGTAACAGCACCATGTGGCTGCAGAAAGTGCTTATGTCTCCCCTCACGCATCTTTCTATAGATCTGTCTGTTTACTATCTACCCATCGCTCTTGGGACTTTACAGGGTATCAGACCTTATGGAGTTTTAAGCATTATCACTTGTTTTCCTACCAATCAACTATAATTTTTAAATATACACAAATCCACAGAGCAGCCAATTCCTCTCCGACTCAGCACAGAGCCCCAGAGTTCTCATCTCCCTTTGGGAAGGTCCCTTAATTACTGTTTACTCCCAAAGCTGCATAAAGAGCACAGAAGCCTAGACAGGCTTGTCTCCAGCCTGTTTACATTCAGATGCTCACTTATCTCCTAGAGGCTGAGCGACCCCCCCCCCCGGGATTGCACAGAGCTATATTAGAAATGGTGCACGTCTCTGTGTCAGCTTTCAGTGTGGGATGTTGCTGCAGATGCTGGAGTGAGAGAGGTGTGGGACACGGCTACCTGAGGGGGATTCCCAGAGAAGACACTTCTGTTTAAGGATTCACAGGTACCCACTTCTTGCTGAGGAGCTCACCTGCGCAACAAACCCAGTGCAACATGGATGTGATGGGACAGAGACTAGGTCTGTGGTTCTTTCCACTCTGCACAGCCATTAAACATCCAAGGGCCCTTGCCACAGTGGAGAGTTTGCTTCAGTATCATGGGTTAAAATGTCCCTCTTTGCTGTGCCCTCCTGGGCTGATGGCCTCCAGCCCCAAATTTGCTTTATTTCAGTGCCACAGTAGATTCTTCAGGATGAAAGGGTTAGTAGATGTAGAATACAAGGCCAAATTCTGAGGCCAGTTTACTCAAGCCCCACTGAGCCAAAACTCCCCTTGGAGTAAGAAACTGAGTAAAGACCTCAGGAGCCAGCTGTGTGTTAATGCAGAGACACTGTCACCTTCTCCTCTTGCATTTCAGGGCTCCGGGTGTTAATGGGGGAACGGGGGCTGTTCCATGACTTTTATCTCCATGGAGGTGCTTGGGCTCCTCACTGGAACAATTCTAAGAATGTTTCAGCATGGGCAACACATCTTTTCTCTTAGCTTTATTTGAGAAGTTAATGCCAGTAACTCAAAAAACAATTCAGCCGGAAGCAGACACCCGGCACGTGAAATTTCAGTCCAATTGCTTAAAGTTTGGCAAATTTATAAGCAACTGAAAATGAGGTCTCCTAATTGAAGGTTTCAGACAGCCTTAACCAATGGTGGTGCCGTGCCACCAGCACCACCTACAATGGCCAATCCATTTGTGAATCCCTTGTGTTTGACTAAGGCCTGGTCTACACTGGCATTTTATATCATAGAATCCTAGAGACACAGGGGGAGAAGGAACCGCAAGTGTTAGCTAATCTACCCCCTAGCAAAGATGCAGGATTTGTTGTGTCTAAGCCATCCAGAACAGATGACTATCCAGCCTCCTTTAAAACCTGCAGTTAAGCAGCCTCCATGATTTCCCGAGGCATCTGTACCATTGTCCTCCTTTTCCTACATTTAGGCAGTTTATGCTGAGATTTAATCTAAATCTGCTATGCTATAGTTTGAACCCATTGCCTCTTGTCCTGCCCTCTGTGGCAAGAGTTGTGACGTTATGAGTATAATATAATATCTCATTGAAAGGTGAAAGGGCCAGAAAGAGTTAATTAACTCATAGACTGACCTGACCCATGGGTGAACCTTGAGGACTGGTTAGGAAGATATGTAAATGAATAGAGAAGGGTAGATGTTTGCTCAGGTCTTGTGATGTCAGCAAACAAGTCTTGTCTATTGCTATAGTTTTAATTCAAAGATCAAAAAAGGAATATTAACATTTATGATGATACTTGAGTGAAATAGTATTATTGTCTATGTGTCTCTTTGAAGGTTGTGCTAACCTGTATCTGAACTGTTTAATGGATAAATTACTCTGTGCTAATTGCCAGGATGTTTGGGAGAAGGAGTTAAGCCTATTGTTTTCTCAGGCCAAAAGTCTCCTGGAAATGTATAAGAACCCTGGGACATGATCCTGCTTCATCTCAGATCTGCTTTGGGTTTCAAGAGGGGGAAACCTTAAGCCATAAGGATTGAGATCCCCAGTCATTGACTGGAGCCACCCTGAATATGGACATTGGACTATAACCTATGGACTATTTCTAAAAGGACTTTTGGCAACTACAAGCTCATCTCTGCTATGTATCTGAACCTCGAGAATTGAATTCAAGTCTGTCTGTATATTGATTTTTTAACCAACACTCTCTCTCTTTTCTTTTTTAATAAATTTTAGCTTAGTTAATAAGAATTGGCTATAGCATGTATTTTGGGTAAGATCTAAGTTATAATTGGAACTGGGTGTTTGAAGTGCTCTCTTACTGGTTTTTGAATGTTACAATTCTTGATGTCTGATTAGTGTCCATTTATTCTTTTGCCTAGACACTGTCCAGTTTGGACAGTCTGGTGGACAAAATCAGCAACAACAAAATTAAAACAGACTCCAACAACTATCTGCAGAACTGGAATTAATTTGCAAACTGGACACCATCAAATTAGGCCTGAATAATGACTGGGAGTGGATGGCAGAGGGGCATTGCTGGCACATGATGACATATATCACATTGGTAGATGCGCAGGTGAATGAGCCCCTAATGGTTTGGCTGATGCGGTTAAGTCCTATGATGATGTCCCTTGAATAGACATGCGGACAGAGTTGGAAATGGGGTTTGTTGCAGGGATTTGTTCCTGGATTAGTGTTTTTGTTGTGTAGTTGCTGGTGAGTATTTGCTTCTGATTGGGAGGCTGTCTGTAAGCAAGGACTGGCCTGTCTCCCAAAATCTGTGAGAGTGAGGGATCGTCCTTCAGCATTGGTTGTAGATCCTTGATGATGCGCTGGAGAGGTTTTAGTTGGGGGCTGTAGGTGACAGCTAGTGGCGTTGTGTTACTCTCTTTGTTGGGGCAGCAAAGAGTCTTGTGGCACCTTATAGACTAACAGACGTTTTGCAGCATGAGCTTTCGTGGGTGAATACCCACTTCGTCGGATGCATGTTGTTGGGCCCATTGTGTAGTAGGTGACTTCTGGGTACCCTTCCGGATCTGTCAATCGGTTTCTTCACTTCCCCGGGTGGGTACTGTAGGTTTAAAAACGCTTGGTAGTGTTCCTGTAGGTGTTTGTCTCTGTCTGAAGGACTGGAGCAAATGCAGTTTTATCTTAGAGCTTGGCTGTAGACAATGGATCGTGTGGTGTGTCCTGGATGGAAGGTTGCAGGTAAGTATAGCGGTCAGTAGGTTTCCAGTATAGGGTGGTGTTTATGTGACCATCACTTATTTGCACTGTAGTGTTGAGGAAGTGGATCTCTTCTGTGGACTTGTCCAGGCTGAGGTTGGTGGTGGGGTGGAAACTGTTGAAATCCTGGAAGACTCCTGCCATGTCCCGCTCAGTCTCCTCTTGCCCAAACTAAACATACACAGTTCTTTCAGCCTTTGCTCATATGGCTTGAATTCTCTCCCTTTCCTCATTTTTGTTGCTTGCCTCTGGTCATTTCTAGTTTCTCTATGTCCTTCCTATACATTGGTGACCAAATTAGACACAGTTCTCCAGCTGAGGCCGAACCAGCACCCAGTGCACCTCTTTTGACTTGCATGTGATGCCTTGGCTAATGCATCCAAAAATTACATTTTCATTTTTTTTTGTAACAACAAAAAAATCCATATCCCTAAGAGATGTAGTTATATCAACCTAACTGCGATATAGTTGGCCTGAGGTGAACAGAAGAATTTTACAATCCACTTAACTACCACCTCTTGGGGAGGTGGATTACCTGTGTGGATGCAAAAACCCCTGCCATAGGTGTAAGTGATAAGGAAGAACCACTATAGCATTTTAAGTGTAGACAAGTCCTCAAGCAGATCTTCCAGAAAAAACATCCAGTCTGGATCTACAGACATGCAGAGTTGGAGAATCCACCACTTCCCTTTGCAGTTTGTTCCAAATATTAATTACTTCAGTGCTAAAAATTTGGCCTTTACTTCCAGCTAGTATTTTTCTGGCTTTATTTTCCAGCCATTGGGCCTTGCTCTGCATTTCTCCGCTAGATTACAGAGCCAGTTATTTGTGTTTGTGTGTGTTTATATATTGCTTCCCCCGCCTCCAACTCCTACCTTCCTTTTGCCACTGAACAGAAGTTTTAGCCAAAGTTGTTCACACTGTTGACTGAGGAATTGTGGCTTCCAAGCTGTCTAATAAACTCTTCGTAAAGAACACCCAAATCTCATTCACATTGTCTCTCAAAATTTTTCTTCCCAATCAGTTTTGTTGATAATTTGCTTCACCTGAGGAGAATTAGTCCTTTTGAAACACAAAGTGTCCATAGATGTTACTGGTTGGGAACTGTTCTCTGTTTGTCCATTTGAATGTAATCAGTTCTATTCTTTATTTTCCTCTCATCTGTCATAAGCCCCCTTCTTTGTCTCTTCTCTAAACTAAACAGTCCCAGACTTTTCGGTCCGCAGATGGCAGCCTCCCCCATTCTCATAGCCTTTCTCAGAAACCCCCTTTCTATCAGCTATATCCTTTATAGAGACTGGGTGACCAGATCCAGAGCAAGGTTTCCCCCATCCCATTCCTTCGGCATCCCATCATTTTCTTTGTTTTGGCCACTGCTATGAGTGACGCCAAGGTCTTTTCTCTGAGGTGTCTTCTAGTTGGGATGTTTCTCTCTGGTACGTGTTTTGTAAAAACTTTGGTTTTTTTCCACTCTCAGATTTTGAGCAACTGGGTGAATGGGGAAGTCCCTTGAGCATGGACTCTCTAACCTGGGTTTAATTGCATTAAGGAACAATGATGGATAACCAGTATTCACACTCTGGTTTCCTGCTGGTGCCTATTAAGGTTTCCCACATCAGATGTATAAGAAGTATTGAGGCGGGGGACACCATAAAATATGGAATTGGCATTGATAGGGTCATGTGTTCACAATTAATTTGCCTGAATAATGAAAATGTCATTTTTCGTGTGTGAAGAGCAACCAATCTGCTTCATCCATTAGAAAAGCCTCCAGTGGTACATTTAATGTCTCAAATTAACATTGTCTCTCCATATAGGCATTTGTACTGCGACCATCACTCTCGACCCTGGACACATACAGGAAGTCAAGGGAACGTACGGTACATGCAGGAGACACCGTTCTGTCTCAGAGTTGGACACCTTCTCTCCTACTCCATGTCAGATTCCAACACAACCGACTTCACCAACCCCTCCACCTTCATCCTGCTGGGCATTCCTGGGCTGGAGGCAGCCCATGTCTGGATCTCCATCCCCTTCTGCACCATGTACGCCATAGCCATCTTGGGGAACTCCACCATCCTGTTCGTCGTGAAGATGGAGCCGAGCCTTCATGGGCCCATGTACTACTTTCTCTGCATGCTGGCCATCACCGACCTGGTCCTGACTACATCTACCGTGCCCAAATCGCTGAGCATCTTCTGGTTCAGTTCCAGGGAGATCGATTTCAGTGCCTGCCTCACCCAGATGTACTTCATTTACTGCTTTTTAGAGATGGAGTCTGGGATCTTCGTAGCCATGGCTCTGGATCGCTATGTGGCCATCTGCAACCCCCTGAGACATTCTGCCATCCTAACAAACCCCATTGTGGCCAAGATTGGCTTGGCCGTGCTGCTGCGCGGCTGCCTGGTTATACTGCCTATTCCCATCCTGGCGAGGCAGTGGCCGTATTGCAGAACCAACATCATCCCCCAGCCGTACTGCGCACATATAGCCATAGTAAATCTGGCCTGTGCCGACATCCGCGTCAGTAGTTACTACGGCCTCTTTGTGGTATTCTGTGTGATGGGTCTGGATGTGATTTTTATCACCGTGTCCTATACCCAGATCCTCAGGGCCATCTTCAGCCTCCCCACAAAGGACGCCCGGCTCAAGACTTTTGGGACCTGCAGCTCCCATCTCTTTGTCATTTTAGCCTTTTATATACCAGGTCTCTTCTCCTCCCTCACATACCGGTTTAGCCAGAATGTGCCTGGGCATTTCCATGTTCTCATTGCCAATGTGTACCACTTGATGCCCCCTGTGCTAAATCCCGTCATCTATGGGGTTAGGACCAAAGAGATCCGGGACAGGCTGCTCCGGCTCTTTACTCATAAAGGGGACTAAACTTTTCTCCTGGTGCTCTGGCTCTCAGACCTCCATGAAGAGCTGGCTGGTGACATGGTGCCAGACCCTCTTCCTGAATCACTGACTGGACAATGAAAGTGACATTAATCCCTTTCCTGGCCTTACTGTGTTGTGACAAACTGAGGAACTGGTCTGTGTACAACACACTAATTTACAGGATTAGAATCATTCTAATTGCTGGTAACTGGACCGTTGAGGCCCTGTGCCCTTCCCTGCCTATTCCCCAAGCTCCTGCCCCTGGCCCCACCTCTTCCCACAAGGCCCCTCCTCCTGTCCCAAGTATTCCCACAAGGCCCCCCTCCCTTCTCCACCTCTTCCCCCACGGCCCCACCTCTGTTCTGCCCCTTTCCCCAGAGTCACAGCCCTGTTGCTCGCTCCTTTCCTCCCCAACCCCATCAATGTTCTGGATCATCTCGACCTCCCTCCTTGCCCAGGTGAACTCCCTCTGCTTCGGGGCTGGGACAGGAGCTGCTGCAGGCTGACAAGGAGCCTGCAGTGAGGGCAGCAAGGACGCAGTGCTGGGGCCGACAGGCGGATGAGAAGCGGAGAGGGCAGCCTGGAAGCTGTGTAAAAGAAGCTGGGGGCTGGAACCAGGGTTGTGTTGCAGGCGGGTGAGACTGTGCATCCTACAGCTCGTGGGCCCTAAAGCTCAGCTACAGAGTCCTGAGGGCAGAGACCCTTGTGTGGCTTATTTCTTTAGCTTTTGGTTCCCTGTTGTTCCTCCCAACTGGGAGCCTGTAGCAGGCAGGGTCCCTGCACTGGGGCTGGGCTGGGAGCCCTTTGGCTCAGTCCTCTAATTTGTCTAGGTCACTCTGGACCCTATCCCTACCCTCCAGCATATCTACCTCTCCTCCCCAGTTTAGTGTCATCTGCAAACTTGCTGAGGGTGCAATTCATCCCATCATCCAGATCATTAATAAAGATGTTGAACAAAACCAGCCCCAGGACCGACCCCTCTTGCTTGTTTACCAGGGACCACATGCTGCCTGGCACAGTGCATAGAGCCCAATGCTGTGCAGCAAGGAACCAAATCAGTGCAGCCTGTGACTTGGAGGCCCTGATTAGGACTTTTTGAGAGCAACACAGTAGAAATAATGAATAATAATCTCCATGTAATGCATAGAGAGCCTGTGCCCAAGGTCACCCAGTATATCCGTGGCTGAGCTGGGACCCCTCACGCCAGGTTTCCTGGTCTCTGTAGATGCTTTATCTCCAGCTAAATGTCTTGGGCCAAATCCTCATCTTATTTAAGTGGGTGCCGCCCCACCGCAATCAGTGCAGATCCCCAGCACTAGAGAAACCAATGGAGAGAGAGCGCCAGGCCTCTGTGCTGCTACAGAGACCGTACAAGCCAGGTCTGAGAGAGACTAAGCTAGGGATTATCAGCTTGGGACTCATGACATATATTCGACATGACAACAGACACTTCCCTTCGTGATGCCTCGGTATCCATCTATAAGAGGGGGATACCTCTTGGGAGTAGTGAGCAATAATCTGTGAATCACCGATCAACACTGAATTCTGGGAGACACTGATGAGGATGCCAATTTCATGGAATATCAGGGTTGGAAGGTACCTCAGGCAATATCAAGTACAACCCCCTGCTCAAAGCAGGACCAAGCCCTAGGCAGATTTTTGCCCCAGATTCCTAAATGGCCCCCTCAAGGATTGATCTCATCACCCTGGGTTTAGCAGGCCAATGCTCAAACCACTGAGCTACCCCTCCCCCCAGGCTAAACTGTTGAGGAATTGGGCAGACTCGCCGCAGGCTGGTGGTTATTCATTAGATGACACCAAGCCAGCACCAAATGTAAACTTGTCTCACCACCCTGATTAACTGGAAGCCAAAAGTGCAGTCTGCTGAGGCATCCCAACCCCTGGTTCATCACTCGGACACCAGACTCCATGATGAGGTCAGGGAAAACCAGATTCACCACATAAGGTGCTTGATGCGTTGATCAGGCTCAGAAAAAGTCAAGGTGCCTGTGAAGGGAGAAAAGCAGAGTGAGGGGAGTTACATGCTTTATAACAAATACTACTGTAAATATTTTCTACTTATTAACAATCTAAAAAGGGGGTGAGCAGTGTATTGCCAACATTTACAGATGGCACCAGAATATTTAGATCATAGTCAAGTCCAGATGGCAGTAACCAAGCCAGGTGAAGGGTAATATGTTGGCAGATGAACTTCGATGTCAGTAAGTGTGATGTGTATCTCCATTGCAGAGAAAAGCTTGAATTCCTCAAATGCCTGACAAGGTTCTAATTTAACTGCATGAGTTCAGGACAGAGAACTGGGCATCATGGTGCCCAGCTCTGTGAAATCCTGCTTACCCTGCAAACCCAGACAGAAACTGAGAAAAACACTGGGATCCTGAAACAGTGGAATGGGGAACCCTACAGAACATACAATGCCATGAGATCATTCAGTCAATGTTTCACCCTCCTCTGTGTAGTACTGGGCACTCTTCTCACCCATGATATTGCAGAACTAGAGGGCTTCAGGGAAGGGCAACGAGAATGATCAAGGGCTTGGGGAAACTTTCATAGGGAGAGCAGTTGAAAGGACTGGGATTGTTACCTTCCAAAGGGGATGAATAAGAGGGGACATGAGAAAAATCTATAAATTACTGACTGGTAGAGAGTACACTGATAATGTATTTCCCCGTCTCATAATACAATATCAAGAGGACATTCAATTAAACTGAACTGTGGCAAAAAAAAAGAACTAGATAAATTCCTGGAGGATAGGTCCATCGATGGCTAATAGCCAGGATGGGCATGCATGGTTTCCCTAGCCTCTGTTTGCCAGATGCTGCGATTAGGTGACAGGTGATGGATCACTTGTTGGTTACCTGTTCTGTTCATTCCCTCTTGGGCACCTGACATTGGCCACTGTCGGAAGACGGGAGACTGAGCTAGATGGACCTTTGATCTGACCCAGTACGGTCATTCGTATATATGTTCTTATGTCTCTTGGAGATTCCAAAACCTGAGCTGGCTTTTGTAGGTGAGAAATCTGAGGAACTCTCTCAGATTAAAGTGTCACTAGAGGAGGTTTTGGAATTAATTGATAAACTCAACTTTAACAAGTCACCGGGACCAGATGGCATTCACCCAAATGTTCTGAAAGAACTCAAATGTGAAGTTGCAGAACTATTAACTAAGATTTGTAACCTGTCCTTTAAATTGGCATCGGTACCCAATGACTTGAAGTTAGCTAATGTAACGCCAATATTTAAAAAGGGCTCTAGAGGTGATCCCGGCAATTACAGACCGGTAAGTCTAATGTCAGTACTGGGCAAATTAGTCGAAACAATAGTTAAGAATAAAATTGTCAGATACATAGAAAAACATAAACTGTTGAGCAATAGTCAACAGTGTTACGTAAATTAAGCTGTCATGGGATAAAAGGGAAGGTCCTTTCATGGATTGAGAATGGTTAAAAGACAGGGAACAAAGGGTAGGAATTAATGCTAAATTCTCAGAATGGAGAGGGGTAACTAGCGGTGTTCCCCTAGGGTCAGTCCTAGGACCAATCCTATTCAATTTATTAATAAATGATCTGGAGAAAGGGGTAAACAGTGAGGTGGCAAAGTTTGCAGACGATACTAAACTGTTCAAGATAGTTAAGACCAAAGAAGACTGTGATGAACTTCAAAAAGATCTCACAAAACTAAGTGATTGGGCAACAAAATGGTAAATGAAATTGAATGTGGATTAATGTAAAGTAATGCACATTGGAAAAAATAACCCCAACTATACATACAATATGATGGGGGCTAATTTAGCTACTACTAATCAGGAAAAAGATCTTGGAGTCATCGTGGATAGTTCTCTGAAGATGTCCACGCAGTGTGGAGAGGCGGTCAAAAAAGCAAAAAGGAAGTTAGGAATCATTAAAAAGGGGATAGAGAATAAGACTGAGAATATATTATTGCCCTTATATAAATCCATGGTACGCCCACATCTCGAATACTGTGTACAGATGTTGTCTCCTCACCTCAAAAAAGATATACAGGCACTAGAAAAGGTTCAGAAAAGGGCAACTAAAATGATTAAGGGTTTGGAGAGGGTCCCATATGAGGAAAGATTAAAGAGGCTAGGACTCTTCAGCTTGGAAAAGAGGAGACTAAGGGGGGATATGATAGAGGTGTATAAAATCATGAGTGATGTTGAGAAAGTGGATAAGGAAAAGTTATTTACTTATTCCCATAATACAAGAACTAGGGGTCACCAAATGAAATTAATAGGCAGCAGGTTTAAAACAAATAAAAGGAAGTTCTTCTTCACGCAGCACACAGTCAACTTGTGGAACTCCTTACCTGAGGAGGTTGTGAAGGCTAGGACTATAACAGCGTTTAAAAGCGTTTAATTCATGGTGGTTAAGCCCATAAATGGCTATTAGCCAGGATGGGTAAGAATGGTGTCCCTAGCCTCTGTTTGTCAGAGGATGGAGATGAATGGCAGGAGAGAAATCACTTCATCGTTACCTGTTAGGTTCACTCCCTCTGGGGCACCTGGCATTGGCCACTGTGAGTAAACAGGATACTGGGCTAGATGGACCTTTGGTCTGACCCTGTACGGCTGTTTTTGTGAGAAAGCGCTGACCTGTCCTACGCATCTCACTCCAGCCAGGACTGGCTCTAGGTTTTTTGCCCCCCCAAACAAAAAAAAATGCCCCAGCCGCCCCCCCCCTTTTTTTTTTTTGCTTTTACACATGTTTGCACTTTGCGATGTTTTTTTGGTTTGGGTTGAGTTGGGTTGTTTGATTTTTTTGACTGTTTAAAATTTAAAAAAAATGGAAACAGAGAATTTGTAGTTAGTGAAATAGAAGAATTTCCTACTAGTGTACTCATTTAATTTTTACAAAATCACAACTACAAACAATTTGGGTTCAACTATACACTGTAATGAAAAACGTTAGTGTCTTCCGGTGTGCCCAGTTTCTCATAAATTAAAATAATCCAGTTTGTCAATGAGCGTACATGATTTTTTGATGTTTCATGTTCTTTCAAGTGCTGATGCAAATTTTGCCAGTTATTAAAACCTGCAGCTGCAAGAAGAATGTCCGAGTTACAGAACAGTTTGGAACAAAAACAAAAAACTATATCTTTGGTCTGTGAATACACTAACCATGATCTAATAACTTGTTCCCCATTTTTCCTTTTTTTCTTCATACTGGATGGCATAAATCAATGATTCAACTTACTAAATGGATATTCAAATGCAGGATCTAGTTTTGAAGGACCTTTTTTCACAATAATCATTAGCATTGTATCAGTAATTATTGTCGCCCATGTACTTGGATCTGATCCTATGTCAGTCTCTCCACCTTCCAATAATTACTCTTCAGTTTTCGATTTGGATAACAGTTCTTCGTTTCTGGACTCTTCAGCTGAAGAATTAAATCTTTGGATGGATTGTGATTGTTCATCTTTATCAGTTAGCAAAGATAATCTTTGGTGTGATTGGTCTTTATCAGTTGATAAATAATCACTTTCAATGCATTGCTTGGAGATTTCTCCTTGATTGTCGACTTTTAAAAAATACTTATTTGAAGTACAAGATAATTTTTGTAATTCTTTTTGCTGTTTCTCTCTTTGTTGCTGGTAGGCAGCACCGGAAAATCGTTTTCATTTTTGTCCCAGCATTTTAGTCCTATAACCACTGGCACTGACGCAACATGGAAATTGGCGCGAATGGTGCCAATAGGGTGGATTTTTCTGGTCTTCGTGTATTATTTTGTTTCGTACATTGGTGGATTTTTTCAGAAAAAAAAAAAGGATAGCCGGAATGCCATTTGGATTGTTGGACACTGTTGAAAATGAGATACTGCTGTCTAACCTCAGAGGCAGCAGCAGTCCAGAGGATGCACTAACATTGTCTGAATCCTTCTTGGAGGGATGCACCTAATTAATGGTGATGGGAAACTGCACCTTCAGCACTAGACCCCTCCCTTGTGAAATCACACAAGGATCAGTTCTCTCTCTGGGGCTTTTCAGCATCTCCATGCAGCCTCTATGGGAACTTGTCACACAACATGAACTCAAACACAAGCAGTATGCAGGTGACACTGATCTCCTCCTGTCCTTCCCATATGACCAAACCAGTATCACCACCATGGTCCATTTTCGGAAGGACCAGCTGGCTGCAGCTGAACCCAAGCAAGACAGAGGTGATGTGGTGGCAGAACTAAATATTTTTAAGGGTTCACTGCCACGCTAAAGCCTCCTTTGACTGAAGGTTCACAACCACACTTGGACAATTCAGTCCATAGTCTAGGAGGGCTCTTGGCTATTTTGCTGATGCTGAGCTCTCTCATATCATTGTCTGTGAGTAGTGCTTTCTACCATCTCCGGTTAACTAGGAGGCTCCATTGAATGAGACTCCTGGAAAGACTGACTCAGCCTGGAACATCAGATTACAATTTCACCGAGGAGACACTAGAAGGAAATGAACCAAGAGAGAGAGAACAAATCAAATGCAAACACTAATCCAGTGTCTATCCTGCCAATACTCCCTCCCCCCTTGTTCCATGGCAGCTTTGGGGGGAGGCCTCTGTCCCCAGGCAGGCCCCCAGCTGCCCTCTATCCACATGAACATTGTGTGGATGTTGCTTTTATTCTGTCTGTTCCCCCGAAGTGACCCCAGTGACTGTGATGCGTTGGCAGGTTTCTGAGGTGGAGTGGAGGTGGAGTCCTGGAGTTCACACCTCACAGGAGTGGGGAGCTCACAAACCCCATCTAGTTCTGAAAACCTCAGATTCACCTTCAGACTATGGCGAAGGCTCAGGCTTCCTCTTCCAACCTTTCCTCTACTTCCCACCCAGTGAACAGCACCTGTCAGAGCAGGAGTCCATTCCCTCCTGGCGTGACGGAGAGATCATGGTTACGGCAGGGAAGTCAGGATGCCTGGGTGGGGTCTGTCATCCTGCCACTCAACCTCTGTGTGACCTCGGCCAAATAACATCTCCCCATGCCTCAGTTTACCTATCTGTTTAATGGGGAATAGTCATGGTGACTTTCCTTTGTGAGGTGTTTTCAACATTCTTCAATGAAAGGTGCTGCACAGTATGATGAGAGTTATTGGGGAGAATTCTTTGATCACTTAGTAACAGCACCATGTGCCTGCAGAAGGTGCTTATGTCTCCCCTCACGCATCTTTCTATAGATCTGTCTGTTTACTATCTACCCATCGCTCTTGGGACTTTACAGGGTATCAGACCTTATGGAGTTTTAAGCATTATCACTTGCTTTCCTACCAATCAAGTATAATTTTTAAACATACACAAATGCACAGAGCAGCCAATTCCTCTCTGACTCAGCACAGAGCCCCAGAGTTCTCATCTCCTTTGGGAAGGTCCCTTAATTACTGTTTACTCCCAAAGCTGGATAAAGAGCACAGAAGCCCAGACAGGCTTGTCTCCAGCCTGTTTACATTCAGATGTTCACTTATCTCCTAGAGGCTGAGCGACCCCCCCGGGATTGCACAGAGCTATATTAGAAATGGTGCACGTTTCGGTGTCAGCTTTCAGTGTGGGATGTTGCTGCAGATGCTGGAGTGAGAGACATGTGGGACACGGCTACCTGAGGGGGATTCCCGGGGAAGACACTTCTGTTTAAGGATTCACAGGTACCCACTTCTTGCTGAGGAGCTCACCTGCGTGACAAACCGTGGATGTGATGGGACAGAGAATAGGTCTGTGGTCCTTTCCGCTCTGCACAGCCATTAAACATCCAAGGTCTCTTGCCACAGTGGATGAGTTTGCTTCAGTATCACAGGTTAAAATGTCCCTCTTTGCTGTGCCCTCCTGGGCTGATGGCCTCCAGCCCCAAATTTGCTTTATTTCAGTGCCACAGTAGATTCTTCAGGATGAAAGGGTTAGTAGATGTAGAATACAAGGCCAAATTCTGAGGCCAGTTTACTCAAGCCCCACTGAGGAAAAACTCCCCTTGGAGTAAGAACTGAATAAAGACCTCAGGAGCCAGCTGTGTATTAATGCAGAGACACTGTCACCTTCTCCTCTTGCATTTCAGGGCTCCGGGTGTTAAAGGGGGAGCGGGGGCTGTTCCCTGACTTTTATCTCCATGGAGGTGCTTGGGCTCCTCACTGGAACAATTCTAAGAATGTTTCAGCATGAGCAACACATCTTTTCTCCTAGCTTCATTTGAGAAGTCAGCTCAAACGTTATGCCGGAAACTCAAAAAAAAATTCAACCGGAAGCAGAAACCCAGCATGTGAAATTTCAGTCCAATTGCTTAAAGTTTGGCAAATTTATAAGCAACTGAAAATGAAGTCTCCTAATTGAAGGTGTCAGACAGCCTTAACCAACGGTGGTGCCGTGCCACCAGCACCACCTACAATGGCCAATCGATTTGTGAACCCTTGTGTTTGACTAAGGCCTGGTCTACACTTGCATTTTATATCATAGAATCCTAGAGACACAGGGGGAGAAGGAACCGCAAGTGTTAGCTAATCTACCCCCTAGCCAAGATGCAGGATTTGTTGTGTCTAAGCCATCCAGGACAGATGTCTATCCAGCCTCCTTTAAAACCTGCAGTTAAGCAGCCTCCATGATTTCCCGAGGCGTCTGTTCCATTGTCCTCCTGTTCCTACATTTAGGCAGTTTATGCTGAGATTTAATCTAAATCTGCTGTGCTGTAGTGTGAACCCATTGCCTCTTGTCCTGCCCTCTGTGGCAAGAGTGAACAACTTTTCTCCATCTTCTTTATTTCAGAGTGGTAACCGTGTTAGTCTGTATTAGCAAAAACAATGAGGAGTCCTTGTGGCACCTTAGAGACTAATACATTTATTTCGGCATAAGCTTTCGTGGACTAAAGCCCACTTCATCAGATGCATGGAGTGAAAAATACGGTAAGCAGAATATATATTCCAACACATGAAAAGATGGGAGTTGCCTTACCAAGTGGGGAGTCAGTTCTGACAAGCCAATTTAATTAAGGTGGATGTGACCTATTCTCAACAGTTGACAAGAAGGGGTGAATACCAAGTGAGGGAAAATTACTTTTGGTGGTGACCCATCCACTCCCAGTCTTTATTCAGGCCTAATTTGATGGTGTCCAGTTTGCAAATTAATTCCAGTTCTGCAGATAGTTGTTGGAGTCTGTTTTAATTTTTTTTGTTAAAAAATTGCCAGTGTCCAGAGAGACTGAAGTTCTCTACTACTGGTTTTTGAATGTTAAAATTCTTGATGTCTGATTTGTGTCCATTTATTCTTTTGCGTAGAGACTGTCCAGTTTGGACAGTCTGGTGGACAAAATCAGCAACAACAAAATTAAAACAGACTCCAACAACTATTTGCAGAACTGGAATTAATTTGCAAACTGGACACCATCAAATTTGGCCTGAATAAGGACTGGGAGTGAATGGCAGAGGGGCATTGCTGGCACATGATGGCATATATCACATTGGTAGATGTGCAGGTGAATGAGCCCCTAATGGTTTGGCTGATGCGGTTATGTCCTATGATGATGGCCCTTGAATAGATATGTGGATAGAGTTGGAAATGGGGTTTGTTGCAGGGATTGGTTCCTGGGTTAGTATTTTTGTTGTGTAGTTGCTGGTGAATATTTGCTTCCAGTTGGGGGGCTGTCTGTAAGCGAGGACTGGCCTGTTTCCCAAAGTCTGTGAGAGTGAGGGATCGTCCTTCAGCATTGGTTGTAGATCCTTGACGATGCGCTGGAGAGGTTTTAGTTGGGGGCTGTAGGTGACAGCTAGTGGTGTTGTGTTACTTTCTTTGTTGGACCCATTGTGTATTAGGAGACTTCTGGGTACACTTCAGGCTCTGTCAATCTGTTTCTTCACTTCCCCGGGTGGGTACTGTAGTTTTAAAAACGCTTGGTAGTCATCCTGTAGGTGTTTGTCTGTGTCCGAAGGATTGGAGCAAATGCAGTTGTATGTTAGAGCTTGGCTGTAGACAATGGATCGTGTGGTGTGTCCTCGATGGAAGCTGGAGGCATGTAGGTAAGTATAGCGGTCAGCAGGTTTCCGGTATAGGGTGGTGTTTATGTGACCATCACTTATTTGCACTGTAGTGTTGAGGAAGTGGATCTCTTCTGTGGACTGGTCCAGGCTGAGGTTGGTGGTGGGGTGGAAATTGTTGAAATCCTGGAAGACTCCTGCCATGTCCCCCTGAGTCTCCTCTTTCCCAAACTAAACATACAGAGTTCCTTCAGCCTTTGCTCATATGGCTTGAATTCTCTCCCTTTCATCATTTTTGTTGCTTGCCTCTGGTCATTTCCAGTTTCTCTACATCCTTCCGATACATTGGTGACCAAATTAGACACAGTTCTCCAGCTGAGGCCGAACCAGCTCCCAGTGCAGCGGCACTATCACCTCCTTTGATTTGCATGTGATGCCTCTGCTACTGCATCCAAAAATTACATTTGCTTTTTTTCTGCAACAGCAAAAAAATCTACACCCCTGAGAGATGTAGTTATATCAACCTAACCGCGATATAGTTGCATGGGGTCAACAGAAGAATTTTTCAATCCACTTAGCTACCACCTCTTGGGGAGGTGGATTACCTGTGTGGATGCAAAAACCCCTGCCATAGGTGTAAGTGATAAGGAAGAACCACTATAGCATTTTAAGTGTAGACAAGTCCTCAAGCAGATTTTCCAGAAAAAACATCCAGTCTGGATCTACAGACATGCAGAGTTGGGGAATCCACCACTTCCCTTTGCAGTTTGTTCCAAATATTAATCAGTTCAGTGCTAAAAAATTGGCCTTTCCTTCCAGTTGGTATTTGTCTGGCTTTATTTTCCAGCCATTGGACTTTGCTCTGCATTTCTCCGCTAGATCACAGAGCCAGTTATTTGTGTTTGTGTGTGTTTATATATTGCTTCCCCCGCCTCCAACTCCTGCCTTCACTTTGCCACTGAACAGAAGCTTTAGCCAAAGTTGTTCACACTCTTGACTGAGGAATTGTGGCTTCCAAGCTGTCTAATAAACTCTTCGTAAAGAACACCCAATTCTCATTCACATTGTTCTCTCAACATTTTTCCTCCCAATCAGTTTTGTTGATAATTTGCTTCACCTGAGGAGAATTAGCCCTTTTGAAACACAAGGTGTCCATAGATGTTACTGGTTGGGAACTGTTCTCTGTTTCTCCATTTGAATGTAATCAGTTTCATTCTTTATTTTCCTCTCATCTATCATAAGCCCCATTCTTTGTCTCTTCTCTAAACTAAACAGTCCCAGACTTTTCAGTCCGCAGATGGCAGCCTCCCCCATTCTCATAGCCTGTCTCAGAAATCCCCTTTCTATTGGCTATATCCTTTATAGCGACTGGGTGACCAGATCCAGAGCAAGGTTTCCTCCATCCCATTCCTTAGACATCCCATCATTTTCTTTGTTTTGGCCACTGCTATGAGTGACAACAAGGTCTTTCCTCTGAGGTGTCTTCTAGTTGGGATGTTTCTCTCTGGTACGTGTTTTGTAAAAACTTTTTTTTTCCACTCTCAGATTTTGAGCAACTGGGTGAATGGGGAAATCCCTTGAGCATGGACTCTCTAACCTGGGTTTAATTGCATTAAGGAACAATGATGGATAACTAGTATTCACACTCTTGTTTCCTGCTGGTGCCTATTAAGGTTTCCCACATCAGATGTATAGGAATTATTGAGGCGGGGGACACCATAAAATATGGAATTGGCATTGATAGGGTCATGTGTTCACAATTAATTTGCCTGAATAATGAAAATGTCATTTTTCAGTGTGTGAAGAGCAACCAATCTGCTTCATCCATTAGAAAAGCCTCCAGTGGTACATTTCATGTCTCAAATTAACATTGTCTCTCCATACAGGCATTTGTACTGCGACCATCACCCTAGACCCTGGACACATACAGGAAGTCAGGGGAACGTACGGTACATGCAGGAGACACCGTTCTGTCTCAGAGTTGGACACCTTCTCTCCTACTCCATGTCAGATTCCAACACAACTGCTTTCAAGAACCCCTCTAGCTTCATTCTCCTGGGTATTCCTGGGCTGGAGGCAGCCCATGTCTGGATTTCCATCCCCTTCTGCACCATGTATGTCATAGCCATCTTGGGGAACTTCACCATCCTGTTCATTGTGAAGACGGAGCCGAGCCTCCATGGGCCCATGTACTATTTCCTCTGCATGCTGGCCATCACCGACCTGGTCCTGACTACATCTACGCTGCCGAAATCGCTGAGCATCTTCTGGTTCAGTTCCAGGGAGATCGATTTCAGTGCCTGCCTCACCCAGATGTACTTCATTCACTGCTTTTTAGAGATGGAGTCTGGGATCTTCGTAGCTATGGCTCTGGATCGCTATGTGGCCATCTGCAACCCCCTGAGACATTCTGCCATCCTGACAAACCCCGTTGTGGCCAAGATTGGCCTGGCCGTGCTGCTGCGCGGCTGCCTGGTTATACTGCCCATTCCCATCCTGGCGAGGCAGTGGCCGTATTGCAGAACCAACATCATCCCCCAGCCGTACTGCGCACATATAGCCGTGGTGAATCTGGCCTGCGCCGACACCCGCGTCAGTAGTTACTACGGCCTTTTTATGCTATTCTGTGTGATGGGTCTGGATGTGATTTTTATCGCCGTGTCCTATACCCAGATCCTCAGGGCCATCTTCAGCCTCCCCACAAAGGACGCCCGGCTCAAGACTTTTGGGACCTGCAGCTCCCACCTCTGTGTCATTTTAGCCTTTTACATCCCAAATCTCTTCATCTCCCTCATGTACCGGGTTGGACAGAATGTGCCTGGGCATTTCCACATTCTCATTGTCAATGTGTACCAATCAATGCCCCCCACGCTAAATCCCGTCATCTATGGGGTGAGGACCAAACAGATCCGGGGCAGGCTGCTCCGGCTCTTTACTCATGAAGGGACCTAAAGTTTTCTCCTGGTGCTCTGGCTCTGAGACCGAGCTCTGTGCAGAGCTGCCTGGTGACCTCGTGCTCCGCCCTCTTCTCTGAATCACTGACAGGACAGTCACAGTGACATTAATCCCTTTCCTGGCCTTGCTGTGCTGTGTCAGCCTGACAGACTGAGGAACTGGTCTGTGTACAACTCACTGACTTACAGGATTAGAATCATTCTAATTGCTGGTAACTGGACCACTGAGGCCATGTGCCCTTCCCTGCCTATTCCCCAAGCTCCTGCCCCCGGCCCCACCTCTTCCCACAAGGCCCCTTCCCCTGTCCCAAGTATTCCCACAAGGCCCCGCTCCCTTCTCCACCTCTTCCCCCACGGCCCCACCTCTGTCCTGCCCCTTTCCCCAGAGTCACAGCCCTGTTGCTCTCTCCTTTCCTCCCCAACCCCATCAACGTTGTCGATCATCTCGACCTCCCACCTTGCCCAGGTGAACTCCCTCTGCTTCGGGGCTGGGACAGGAGCTGCTGCAGGCCGACAAGGAGCCTGCAGTGAGTGCAGCAAGGACGCAGTGCTGGGGCTGACAGGGGGATGAGAAGCGGAGAGGGAAGCCAGGAAGCTGTGTAAAAGAAGCTGGGGGCTGGAACCAGGGTTGTGTTGCAGGCGGGTGAGACTGTGCATCCTACAGCTCGTGGGCCCTAAAGCTCAGCTACGGAGTCCTGAGGGCAGAGACCCTTGTGTGTCTTATTTCTTTTTGTAACATGGTCGGACTCACCCCTGCGGCGCCTCCTGCTGGTGACTTCGGGAATTAGCTCGATCCAGGCAATGGAGCGCCCTCTGCAGGCTGGTGATCCACCTGTCTTCTGGCCCCCCGTGTCCCTCCCTGGACCCGGTGCCCTATTACATGGGGTGCTGCCCCCTAGCAGTAACCCCTTTCTCTCTCTGGGCTTCCCCTTCTGTCTCAGGGAACCCCCACCCTCTATCCCTACCTTGCCTCAGTATTTGGCTTCTGTCAGTCATTGTCTAGGCCCACACCCTGGGGCAGACTGCAGTATCAGCCTATTCATCATTGGCAGGGTTGGGTTGGACCTGCTGCTTTGGCCTACCCCTGTGCTGCCCTCTGCAACGCCCAGTACCCGTTGGCCCTTTACTAGGCCACAGCCTGGGGCTTTCTAGGCTGGAGCTCGTCAGCCCCTCAGCTTTTTCCCAGCCCTGCTTCATCCTAGGTACTTATCTCAGCTCCTAAGCAGCCAGGCCTATCTCCCTCTGACAGCAGAGAGAGACTGTCTGGGCCTCCTGGCTTCCCTGCCTTTTATAAGGCCCTGGGCTCAGTTTGGGGCATGGCCCCCAGCTGCAGCCATTTCCCCAATCAGCCCAGCCAAAAAACCCCTTCTCACGGCTGTTTTTAACCCCTTCAGGGCTGGAGCAGGGTCCACCCTGCTACACTTTAGCTTTTGGTTCCCTTTTGTTCCTACCGACTGGGGGCCTGTAGCTGGCAGGGTCCCTGCACTGGGGCTGGGCTGGGAGCTCTTTGCTCTGAGACAAGCATCCGGGGCAGGGCCAGGGATCAGCTTTGAAGCTAAGAGGACAACAGCTGGGAGAGGCGGAAGGATGGTCCCCTGCATTAGCTGTGAAGGCGGGATTCTGGGCAGAATCTGGGATGGCTTCAGTGCCCCACAGGGAGGGAGATAAGCGGCAGACCTACCTTTAGCCAGGTATTAACACATCTAAATGACATCTTATCTAGAACTACAGGACATTCGTTGCCCAGGGGCTGAAGCTGAACAGTGAAGCTGAGTCTAACATACCCTCTGCGTGACGCTTTTGATCACGACGTCTAGAAGCTCTTTAGCGAGGCTGCTAGGCAGCGTTATCCCCATGTTATCCATGGACTGAGCCACGCAGAGGTAAAGTGATTTGCCCAAGTCTACACAGAGTCAGTGGCAGAGCTGAGAATAGGAACCAGGAGTCCTGATCTCCCCCCTCACCTGTCCAGCACCATTGCTCTGGCCATGCACTGGCATTGCTCCTCTGCGTTGTTTTAGATGCAGTGAGACTATTTGTGTGTCGTGATCAGTAGCATTTCAATCCTTCTTAACAGGAGGAATTTATTAAAGAAACAGCTAAAAACTACAGCCACAAAAACAGGTTTCCACTCAGCTCAGTTTTCAGCCTTCTCTTAGAATCATAGAATATCAAGGCTGGAAGGGACCTCAGGAGGTATCTAGTCCAACCCCCTGCTCAAAGTAAGACCAATTCCCAACTAAATCATCCCAGCCAGGACTTTGTCAAGCTGGGCATTAAAAACCTCTAAGGAAGGAGATTCCACCACCTCCCTCGGGATCCCATTCCAGTGCTTCACCGTCCTCCTAGTGAAATAATGTTTCCTAATATCCAACCTAGACCTCCCCCACTGTAACTTGAGACCATTGCTCCTTGTTCTGTCATCTGCCACCAATGAGAACAGCCGAGCTCCATCCTCTTTGGAATCCCCCTGCAGGTAGTTGAAAGCAGCTCCCAAATCCCCCCTCACTCTTCTGCAGACTAAACAAGACAGTTCCCTCAGCCCCTCCTTGTAAATCATGTGCCCCACCCCCCTAATCATTTTTGTTGCTCTCCGCTGGACTGTCTCCAATTTCTCCACATCCCTTCTATAATGGGGGGACCAAAACTGGATGCAATACTCCAGGTGTGGCCTCACCAGTGCCGAATAGAGGGGAATAATCACTTCCCTCGATCTGCTGGCAATGCTCCTACTAATACAGCCCAATATGACATTAGTCTTCTGGGCAACAAGGGCACACTGTTGCCGCTTATCCAGTTTCTCGTTCACTGTCATCCCCAGGTCCTTTTCTGCAGAACTGCTGCTTAGCCAGCCAGTCCCCAGCCTATAGCAGTGCATGGGATTCTTCTGTCCTAAGTGCAGGACTCTGCACTTGTCCTTGTTGAACCTACTCAGATTTCTTTTGGCTCAGTCCTCTAATTTGTCTAGGTCAATCTGGACCCTGTCCCTTCCCTCCAGCATATCTACCTCTCCTCCCCAGTTTAGTGTCATCTGCAAACTTGCTGAGGGTGCAATTAATTTCATCATCCAGATCATTAATAAAGATGTTGAACAAAATTGGCCCCAGGACCGACTCCTCTTGCTTGTTTACCAGGGACCACATGCTGCTTGGCACAGTGCATAGAGCCCAATGATGTGCTGCAAGGAACCAAATCAGTGCAGCCTGTGACTTGAAGGCCCTGATTAGGACTTTTTGAGAGCAACACAGTAGATATAATGAATAATAATCTCCATGTAATGCATAGAGAGCCTGTGCCCAAGGTCACCCAGTATATCCGTGGCTGAGCTGGGACCCTTAACTCCCAGCTCACTGGTCTCTGCAGATGCTTTATCTCTAGTTAAATGTCTTGGGCCAAATCCTCATCTCATTTAAGTGGGAGCAGCCCCACTGAAATCAGTGGAGATCCCCAGCACTAGAGAAACCAATACAGAGAGAGCTCCATGCCTCTGTGCTGCTGCATGGACCGTACAAGCCAGGTCTGAGAGAGACTAAGCAAGGGATTGCCAGCTAGGGACTCATGGGTATCTTCCCTGCTCAAGACACTTCCCTTCCTGCTGCCTCAGTTTCCCCATCTGTAAAAGGGGGATACCTCCAGGGAGTAGTGAGCAATAGTCCAGGAATCACCTATCAGCACTGAACTCTGTGACCATGTGTCACTGTGCCTCAGTGTGACACAGCTTAGGATGCCAAATTCAGGACAAACTGCTGAGAAATAGGGCAGACTCACCCCAGACTGGTGTTTTTTCTTTCATTAGATTATACTAAGCCAGGGTAAATTTCTGTCTCACCACACTGGTTAACTAGAAGCCAAAAGTGCAGTCTCCTGAGGCATCCCAGCCCTTGGCTCACCACCCTGACACTAGACTCTATGATGAGCAGTCAGTGAAAACCACTTTCACCACATATAGGGTCCTTCTAATCTCAAGAGACCAGCCACTTAGCCAGGTCAATATATAACTCAGATCTTACCCAGGGATCAGTCTGCTGCCAATCCTTTAGCAATTAAAAAGTAAAGGTTTAAAAATAAAATAAAAGAAGAGGAGCTATAAATGGTCTGTAGTGCAGACATAGCCCCAGTGAGGCAGAGCAAGCAGGTTATTACACTCTTTTCAGGAATGTGAAGAGCCTTGTGTAGCGCAAAAGAGCAAAACACTCGAAAGGTGAAATTTTTACCTTAGAGCGTCACAGACACCCAACGTCACAAACTTTGCATTGGTTACAACACACTCGTATTATAAGGATGAGCATGGGGGTGCAGGGTGTTCCCCTGAGGTACCGAGTGTCACACATGCGTTGGCAGGTTTCTGAGTGACAGTGAAAGTGGAGTCCTGGAGTTCACAGCTCACAGGAGGGGAACTAACAAACCAGAGCTAGTTCTGAAAACCTCAGATTCACCTTGAGAGCGTGGCTCAGGCTCAGACTCAGGCTCAGACTCCCTCTGCCAGCCTTGCCTCTACATCCCACCCAACAAACATTCCCTCCCAGAGCAGGAGTCCACTCTGTCTTTGCCTGACAGAGAGGCCGTGCTTATGGCAGGGAAGTCAGGATGCCTGGGTTCTGTCATCCTGCCACCCAATCTCTGTGTGACCTTGGCCAAATAATGGCTCCCTGTGCCTCAGTTTACCTATCTGTTTAATGGGGCTATGGTCATAGTGACTTTCTTTTGCTAGGTGTTTTGAACATCCTGCAATGAAAGGTGCTGCACAGTCTGATTATAGTTACTGGTGAGAATTACTGGTCTCTGATCCCTTAGTAACAGCCCCATGTGCCTGCAGAAAGTGCCTGTGTCTCCCCTCCGGCATCTTTCTATAGATCAGTCTGTCTAGTTTCTTCCCATCCCTGCCTAGGAATTTACAGGGTATCAGACCCCATGGAATTTTAAGCATTATCCCTTTTTATCCTACTAATCAACTATAATTTTTAAAATACACAGAGCAGCCAATTCCTCTCTGACCAGCAAAGACCCCAAGAGTTCTCATCTCCCTTTGGGAAGGTCCCTTAATTACTGTTTACTCCTAATGCTGGATAAAGAGCACAGAAGTGCAGACAGGCTTGTCTCCTGCCTGTTTACATTCAGATGCCACTTCTCTGCTAGAGGCTGAGCGAACCCCCCTGGGATTGCACAGAGCTATATTATAAATGGCGCACACCTGTGTCAGCTCTTGGCATGAGATGTTGCTGCAGATGCTGGGGTGAGAGAGGTGTGGGACTCGGCTACCTGAGGGGGATTCCCAGGGAAGACGTGTCTGTCTCAGAATTCACAGGTAACCATCTCTTGCTGAGGAGCTCACCTGATCAACAAACCCAGTGCAATGTGGGCATGATGGGATCAATAATAGGTCTCTGGTCCTTTTTGCTCTGCACAGCCAGTGAAGGTCCAAGGGCCCTTGCCACAGGGGTTGAGTTTGCTTAAGTATCATGGGCTAAAATGTCCCTCTTTGCTGGGCCCTCCCGGGCTGATGGCCTCCAGCCTCAAATTTGCTTTATTTCAGTGCCACAGTGGATCCCTCAGGATGCACAATACAAGTCCAAATTCTGAGGCCCTGGCCCATAGTTTACCAGACCCCACTGAGGCAAAACTTCCGTTGGAGTAAGAGCTGAGTAAAGACCTCAGGAGCCAGCTGTGTGTTAATGCACAGACACTGTCACCTCCTCCTCTTGCATTTCAGGGCTCTGGTTGTTAATGAGGGAGCATGGGCTGTTCCCTGACTTTTATCTCCATGGAGATGCTTGGGCTCCTCACTTGAGTGATTACACAAATTTTTGATCATGGGCAACACATCTTTTCTCCTAGCTTCATTTGAAAAGTCGCCTCAAACATTATGCCAGAAACTCAAAATAGAATTCAGCCGGAATCAGACACCCAGCATGTGTAATTCTCCATCCCATTCCTTAGGCATCCAAACATTTTCTTTGTTTTGACCAGTGCTGTGAATGAGCAGTTGTTTCCATCGATCTGCTATCAGTGGTGCCCAGGTCTTTCCCCTGAGGTGTCTTCTAGTTGGGATGTTTCCCTCTGGTACATATTTAGTCAAAGATTTTTTTTTCCTCTCTCAGGTTTTGAGCAACTGGGTGAACGGGGAACTCCCTAGAGCAGGGACTCTCTAGCCTGGGTTTTGTTGCATTAAGGAACAATATCATAAACAGTAAAGGGTAAAGAAGTTCACCTAGACTAGCTGACACCTGACCAGAGGAACCAATGGGGGGACAAGATTTTTGAAGAGGAAGTAGGGAAGTTTTTCCTTTGTTCTATTCATTAAGTTCTGTGCCAGAATGAAAAGATCCAGGAATCAACCAAGGTAGTTGAAGGAATAAATTAGATTATGTTCATTTCCTTTTGTGATTTTTTTTGCATAAGAGGGCGATTTAAACTGGGTTTTTCTTTTGTGTAACTTTAATGTTTTGCCCAGGGGAGACTCCTCTGTGTTTTGAATCTGTTGTTTGTGAGATTTCCTTGCATGTTAATCTCACAGACGTTTTCATTTCACCTTTCTTTTTCTTTAATTAGAAGTCTTGTTTTAAGAACCTGATTGATATTTCCTTGTTTCAAGATCCAAAGGGGTTGGATCTGGACTCACCAGGAATTGGTGGGGGAAAGGGAAATTAAACTCCAGTCCTGCTAGGAAAGGGAGGATGAGTAATTTCTCCTTGGTTTAAGATCCAAGGATTTTGAATTGTGTTCACCAGGGAATTGGTGAGGAAGGAGAAGGAAAAGTTTCCAAATGACTTTCCCATAAACATGTGTTTAAACTGTTTGATGGTGGCAGCAACCAGATCTAAGCTGGTAATTAAGCTTAGGGGTTCTCATGCAGGTCCCCACATCTGTACCGTAAAGTTCAGAGTGGGGCTGAAACCTATGACAGGAACAATGTTGGATTACCAGTATCCACACTCTTGTTTCCTGATGGTGCCTATTAAGGTTTCCCACATCAGATGTGTAGCAATTATTGAGGCAAAGGGCACCATAAAATATGGAATTGGCATTAGTTGGGTCAGTTTTTCATAATTTATTTCTCTGAATAATGAACATGTCATTTGTCAGTGTGTGAAGAGAGGACAATCTGCTTCACTCATGACAACAACCTCCAGTAGTGCATGTAGTGTCTCACATTAACATTGTGTCTCCATCCAGGAATATTTACTGCAACCAACACTCTAGAGCTTGGGCACACACAGGAAGTCAGGGGAACCTACGGTACATGAGCTGGAGCACATGCAGGAGACACCATTCTACCTCAGAGTTGGACACCACCTCCCTTACTCCATGTCAGATTCCAACACAACCAACTTCACCAACCCCTCCACCTTCATCCTGCTGGGTGTTCCTGGCCTGGAAGGGGACCATATCTGGATCTCCATCCCCTTCTGTGCAACGTATGCCATAGCCATCTTGGGGAACTTCACCATCCTGTTCATTGTGAAGAGGGAGACGAGCCTCCATGGGCCCATGTACTATTTCCTCTGCATGCTGGCCATCACTGACCTGGTCCTGTCTACGTCCATCCTGCCCAAAACACTAAGCATCTTCTGGTTTAATTCCAGGGAGATTGATTTCAGTGCCTGCCTCACCCAGCTGTACTTCATTCACTGCTTCTCAGCAATGGAGTCTGGGATCTTTGTTGCCATGGCTTTGGATCGCTACGTGGCCATCTGCCATCCCCTGAGACATTCCACCATCCTGACAAACCCTGTGGTGGCCAAGATCGGCCTGGCAGTGGTGCTGCGTGGTGCCATGTTCGCACTACCCTATCCCTTCCTTGCGAGAAGGTGGCCATATTGTACAACTAACATTATCCCCCAATCGTATTGCGAGCACATGGCTGTAGTGAAGCTGGCCTGCACCGACATCCGCATCAGTAATTACTACGGTCTCTTTGTGGTATTCTCTGTGATTGGACTGGATGTGTCTTCTATTGCCGTGTCCTACATCCAGATTCTCAGGGCCATCCTCAGCCTCCCCACAAAGGACGCCCGGCTCAAGACTTTTGGGACCTGTGGCTCCCACCTCTGTGTCATCTTAGCCTTTTACATCCCATCTCTCTTCTCCTTTCTCACACACAGGTTTGGCCACAATGTGCCCCTGCATTTCCATGTTCTCATGGCCAACGTGTACCTCCTGGTGCCCCCCATGCTAAATCCTATCATCTATGGCGTGAGGACCAAAGAGATCCGGGACAGACTTTTCCAGCTCTTTACTCATAAAGGGACCTAAAAGTTTTCTCCTTGTCCACTGGCTCTCAGTCCGAGCTCCATGCAGAGCTGGCTGGTGATGTGGTTCTGGACCCTCTTCCACGAATCACTTACTGATCAGTCAAAAAGACATTAAATCCTTTCCTGGCCTTACCGTGTCAGCGTGACAAACTGGGGAATCGGTCTGTGCACAATTCATTGGGTTCCCATCTTTCTAATTGCTGGTAACTGGAACATTTCCACCCTCATCCTCAGCTGCAAGGGGCACATTTCAGATTTTGTTAGGGTGCATCCACTTTGACCATGATTCCAGGGGCTTCTTGAAAACTCGTGGGTTTTGGCAGATAACTTAGCAATTAGCTGACAGGAGCACAGTATCTAATTCCTATATAAAAGAAAGAAAGAGAAATAAGTATTAGACCCACTCGCCTCTAATACTAACATGTTCTGACATCTTGTGGCAAGTCACTTAACGGACACTGGTTAGGTTTAAAATGTTGATGTATATTCTTACTTTGTTATTAACTCTACAGAGAGAGAGAGAGAGAGAGAGAGAGACCCCGTCAGGACTCCTGGGTTCTATCTCAGTTCTAGGAAGGGAGCGGGATCTGGTAGGTTATGGCAGGTGACAGATACATTTGGAGTCTGTATAAGAACACGAGAAGGGCCATACTGGGTAAGACCAGTGGTCCATCTAGTCCAGTATTCTGTTTTCCAACAGTGGCCAATGCCAAGTGCTTTCGAGGGAATGAATAGAACAGGGTAATCGTCAAGTGATTCATGCTCTGTCACCCACTCCCAGCTTCTGGCAAACAGCGGCTCGGGACACCATCTCTGCCCATCCTGGCTATTAGCCATTGGTGGACCTATCCTCTGTGAACTTATCTAGTTCTTATTGGGCCCATGTTATAGTTTTAACCTTCGCAACATCCCCTGGCAAAAAGGTCGACAGGCTGACTTGAAGAAATATTTTCTTTTTTTAAATCTGTTTCCTATTAATTTCATTGTGTGAGCCCTAGTTATGTGTTTTGTGAAAGAGTAAATAACATTTCCTTATTCAATTTTTCAAAGCCAGTCATGATTTTATAGACCTATACCATATCACCCCTTAGTCATCTGTTTTCAAATCTGAAAAGTCCCAGTCTTACATTGCCCTTCTCTGTACGTTTTCCAAGTCCAATACATCTTTTTTTGGGATAGGGTGACCAAATCTGCATGCAGTATTCAATGTAATGGCGTACCACGGATTTATATAGATGCAATATTATATTATCTGTTTTATTATCTAGCAGTCTCCTATTGATTCCCAATATTCTGTTCACTTTTTTGACTGCCGCTGCACATTGAGTGGATGTTTTCGGAGAACTATCCACAATGACTCCAAGATCTCTTTCTTGATGGGTAACACTAATTTTAACTCCATCTTTTTGTATCAATAGTTGGGATTATATTTTGCCACGTGCGTTACTTTGCATTTATTAACAATGAATTTCATCTGCCATTGTGTTGCCCAGTCACCCAGTTTTGTGAAATCCCTTTGTAACATTTCTCAATCTGCTTTGGCCTTCACTATCTTGAGTAATTTTGTATTATCTGCAAATTTTGCCACCTCACTGTTTTCCTTTTTTCCAGATAATTTATGACTATGTTGAATAGGCCTGGTCCCAGTATAGGCCCTTGGGGAACACCACTCTTTACCTCTCTCCATTATCACCATTTATTCAATGCTTTGATTCCTACCTTTTAACTGGATGCAGTTGGTTTCTCCAATGTCATGTGCAGAGGTAAAATCCTTCCCCTGCTCTAACTCACCACTCTCCTGTTTATGCATCCAAGGATCACATCAGCCTTTCTGGACACAGCATCACATCAGAAGCTCATGATTGTCCACTATGATCCCTAAATCATTTTACGGGTCGCTGTGTTCCATAATACAGTGCCCTAGTCTGTGGGTCGGGCCTGCATTCCCTGTTCTGAGTGGAAAACATTGAATTTGTCTGTATCAAAACATTTTGTTTGTATGGGCCCAGCTCAGGAAATGCTCCAGATTAATTGGTATGCCTGCCCTGGCCTCCTCATTGTAACCGCTCTGCCAGTCTTTGGGTCGTCGCACATTTTATCTGCAGTGATTTTCTATTTGCTTCCTGATCATTGATTAAAATATTGAATAGCATCGGGCCGAGAACTGATCCCTGCAGAAACCCGCTAGAAACTGCCCCATTCACTGACAATGACCCTTTCTGAGCTCTGTCAATTAGCCACTTTTTATTCCATTTTACATGTGGACTACTGGAATGATGCTACCTATGGCGGGACACTACTGAGAGTATCAGTTCAGGACAAATTGCTTAGAGCAGGGCAGTTACAGCCCAAAGTTGGGTGTGTCATTTACTATTAAGGCACCAAACCAGCCAAACAGAGAGGACTTCGGTTTTACCCCACTGGCTAACCACAAGGCATAAAAGCAAATCCCTCAGACACTCCAGTTTCCTAAAAGCAGCAAAGAATCCTGTGGCACCTTATAGACTAACAGACGTTTTGCAGCATGAGCTTTCGTGGGTGAATACCCACTTCTTCGGATGCAAGTCTTGCATCCGAAGAAGTGGGTATTCACCCACGAAAGCTTATGCTGCAAAACGTCTGTTAGTCTATAAGGTGCCACAGGATTCTTTGCTGCTTTTACAGAACCAGACTAACACGGCTACCCCTCTGATAATTGACTCCAGTTTCCTAGTATCACCACCAGCACCACTCGTTATGGGGACGAATGGTTATGAAAACCAACATCCCAGTAAAAGAAAAGCGGTTCTCCTGATCCCAAAGGACCAAGCCCCAGACCTAGGGCAATATATAAGTCAGATCTTACCCACAAATCATGCTGTTGCCAATGCTTTAGAATCTAAAATTTAAAGGTTTTTTCATAAAAAAGAAATAAATGTAGACGAGAGCTAATATTGGTTAAAGGAAACAATTACATCCAGTAATGGCAAAGTTCTTGGTTAAGGCTTGTAGCAGTGATGAAATTAACTGCAGGCTCAAATCAAATCTCTGGAACATCCCCAGCTGGGATGAATCATTCAGTCCTTTGTTCAGAGCTTCAGTTTGTAGTAAGATAAGGAGGTATGAAGCAGGACTGAAGACAAGATGGAGGAGTTCCAAAAGCAAGCTATCCAGCACATGGCATGGAAAAACCTTAGAGTTCTGTCCATAGGCATGTCCCTGCCTGCCTTGCTGAGTCACAAGGTGTATCTGCCTTCTCTCAATGGGTCAGTTGTACAGCTGATGGTCCTTAATGGGCCATCAAGCAGGCTAGGCAGTGCTGACGCCAAATTGTCTGGGGTGTCACCCAGAAGCACAGCACAAGTTTGAAATGCAGACAGTTTAGAGCCAATATTTATAACTTTAAATACAAAAATGATATATGCATACAGGCAGCATAATCATAGCCAGCAAATCATAACCTCATCTTAGACACCTAACGTGACCTCCTTTGTACAAGATTTGGTGCCATTATCGGACCTTGGTTGCAAGAATGATCTATATGGTCACAGTTCATATTAATAACATCACATCTACTGATATTGTATGGTGTTCATTTTTTCACCTGAATGTTTCCCCTTACTAAATGCTTCAGAGAAACTGAAGTTTATTGCATTTGCACAGTTCTCTTGATCAGCCAAACTTATATTCTCATTAAATCATAATCTTCGGTACATTTAACAAGATATTTTTTTCCAAAAACCATGTTGTTACATGGGATTAATTATATTCCTAGATTTATTTTTGAATTAATCCCTTACCAGCTTTTCCATTGTTTCCTAACCTTCTCAATTATTTTTAAAATTTTCCTTTTTTTTAACACTTTATGTTTAACACAGAACTGTCTTGTATTTGCTTTTTTTTTATTTTTTATTTTTTGGCTCTGCTGCTGCCTGATTGTTTACTTCCGGTTCCAAATAAGATGTGCGGTTGATCGGTCAGTTTGTAACTCTGGTGTTCATAACCCTAACGTTCTACTGTAGATACCGTTTAACACCCTCCTTGACTGTAAATTTACTGGAAGATATTTCATCACCTCATGTGATATGAGTACCTCATACTGCTTCTTTCCAAATGCAGAACACAACTATTTCTTGACCACTTCTACCTTTTCTGCAACATTAACAAACCTCCTTTCTCCCTCTAGCCATTGACCCAAACCTTTTCTAGGATATCTTTTGTGCTTAATATATTTAATAACCTACTTTTGTGATCTTTATCCCTGTCTTGACAAAAGGTTGTTTTTTTCCCCACGCTCAGTTTTTGAGCTACCAGGTGAATGTGGAACTCCCTACAGCATGGACTCTCTAGGATGGCTTTTATTGCATCTCAGAAAAGATATATTGGAATAAACAGGGCTTTGGAGTGGAGCCCGAAGCAGTGGAGCTGCAGGTTTTTGCCTGGAGCTGGAGCAGAGCCGCCACTGTGGCTGACAGCTCTGGGTACCCAACCCACTGCCTGGACTGACAGCTCTCGGGCCCTCACCAGCTGACAGCTCTGGTTCTGCCACCCCAGGGCTCAAGTGTAAAATGTCGAGGATGTCTCTTAAAGTCATGGATTCTGTGATCTCTGTGACATGCCTATGAACAACTTCCCGTGTCGACTGGGGTAGTGATGGAACCGCAGCAACTGAGGCAGTGGCCATACTTTGAGTGCAGGGGAGAACAACTCCGCTGTCTGGAGCTAGTCAGCGACTGCTGTGCTTCCTGCCCAGAGTGTCAGCTGGCCGTTGTTAAGGGCTGAAGGCTGGAATGTTGTTGCCTCGGTAACGCTGTTCAGGTTGCTCTGTGCTTCTGTCCTTGGAGCTCCAATGCTATCGTTATTAGTTGACAAGGCAGCCTACTCATTCAGCAGACCTCAAAGTTGCTCATAAAGAAAAACCACTGGCACAGTTCAGTGACAAAGGCACTCAGCCAGGTGTGTTGCCCTCCAGGCATAGCCAGAGCGCCCTCCCTCCATGGTCACAGGTATGCTAACACATGAGTGCCAAGTGGCTGAGTCAGCAGCAGGAGTCTCTGCTGTCCCCTAGGCCACACTAAGGATTAAGGTGACGTACCCCAACATTTATAGACTGAGATAAACAACGTACATACCACATTTTCTGTTTCATTACATCTGTTTGTTACTTCCCCTTGTGCCTCATATCTTAGACAAAACTGCTCTATTCATTATTTTGTCAAGCCATCTTATCTTGTACTAAGTTGGGATCTATCCGCACTAGCAGGAATAGATTTAGGTAAATATCTAGGGCCTAGTACACTAGAAACAACTTTGCCAAGTCCACGTACTGGACAGTGAACATTTGAGCATCTGCTTTAATACCTGGCCTGACTTTGGTTCACAGCCTCTGGTTCAGGCCTCAGATCTTGCAGCAGGACCAGTGCTCTAGGCTCTCTGTCTCTCTCCCCTACACTGGCCAGTCCTAGGGGAATACCCAAAGCCCCTCTCAGCTGCTCCCCCATGTTGATAACCTATTTGAAACAACAGACATAGACTTTGTGGGGCTCCTAGAAAAGAGCGCTGTGCGGTATTAACATACCATCATTATCCTTGTCTACACGGTGTGCACCCCAAAGCCATCCCCTAGCGCTCCACCAATGCACCCACCACTGCAAATTAGCTCATGAAATTCTCCTCCCGCTTGGTAATACCCCGAGAAATCCTAACTGATCAATGGCCTAACTTCACTTTACAACTAATGAAAGAACTGTGTGACCTACTGAGGGTAAAGACATTCAGAACGTTGATCTATCATCCCCAAACTGTTAGGTTGGTGGATCGATTTCTCAAAACTTTGATGGTGACATTAAAGAAGTTTGTAGCGTCGGATCCTAGACACTGGGACCAACTATCCCCGCCCCTCTCTTTTTTGCTATCAGGGAGGTGCCTCAAGCTACCAAGTTTTCTCCCTTTTAACTGGGTGTCTGGGAAGCGACCTCAAGGATTTCCAGACCTGCTTCGAGAAACATGGCAGAGCAAAGACCCCAGGCACTGAGCATAGTCGAATACATTCCTCCATTAAGAAATCACCTGAGGACAGGTGTTTGCTAGAAGAATTTGCTAAATGCACAACTGGTACAAGAAAAGGCCTATAACACAGGAGTCCAGCTGCAAGTGTTCAAACTGCATGATTGAGAGTTATGGTTACTACCAAGTTTGCGATTCAAATTACTGGTTTGATGGCAGGGACTGTTTGAGGTAGTGAGGCATGTGGGCCCCATCGACTGAGGTCCAGCACCCAGAGAAGAAAAAGGGGACTCGGGGTATTGGACTAGATGGACCATTGCCCTGACCCAGTGTGGCCAGTCTTAAGTTCTTATCTGTCTTCTGACAGTGGTCAGTGCCAGGTGCTTCAGAGGGAAAGAATAGGTCAATTATCAAGGGATCCATCTCCTGTCATCCAGTCCCAGCATCTGGCAGTCAGAGGCTAAGACGCTCAGAGCATAAGGTTGTGTCTCTGAACATCTTGTTTAACAGTCATTGATTGACTTATCCTCAATTAACTTATCTAATTCTTTTTTGAACCCTGTTACAGTCTTGGCCTTCACCACACGCCCTGGCAAACAGTTCCACAGGTTGACTGTGCAGTGTGTGATGGGGTATTTCCTTTCACTTGTTTTAAACTTGCTGTCTGTTAAATTCATTGGGTGACCCCTAGTTCTTGTGTTATGTGAAGGAGTAAACAACGGTTCTGTGTTCACTTTCTCCACACCAGTCATGGTTGTATAGAACTTTATCATACCCCCTCTCTCATAAGAATGGCACAACTGTTTCAGACCAAATCTCTCTCTAGCCCAGTATGCTGTGTTCTGACAGTGGCCAATGTCAGGTGCTTCAGAGGGAATGAACAGAACGGGGAATCATCAAGTAATCCATCCCCCTTTGCCTGTTCTGAGCCTCTGGCAAACAGAGGCTACAGACACCATCCTTGCCCATCCTGACTAGTAGCCATTGATGGACCAATCCTCAAGAAACTCTTTGGACCTATCCCATGGAACTCTTTGCCAGGGGATATTGTGAAGGCCATGACTATACTAGATTGGAAAAGGCACAAGGGCAGTAGGCACCAGAACTCCACTGAATGCTGATGGATACTGGGCAGCTAACTCACATCTGTGTCTCTGAACATCTCCCTCCACCCTCCCTAATTATAGCTGGTGCAGTCACTCTAGCAGTCCCCAGGCTTCAGGGCACATGCTGATCACTGAAGGGGCTCAGGAAGTTGCTCCTGCCCATGGCATGATAATGAACTACGGGGGGTTTATGACTAAGCAGGGGCAATCGGTTCTGTCCTCTGACAGAGAGAGGCTATCAGATGGGAGTGGCTGTTAATCTGCATTTGAAACAAGGATTTGTGAGAGTCTTTCCATACGTCTGTTGTGTTCTCATCGATTGAGCACCGGGCTCGTCAGCCAGGAGGGGAGGAGGAGATGCTCAGATTCTATGACAATAGGCGGCAGCACAGAAATGCTGGCAGACAAGTGAGTACATCTATGTCGTGGCTCTTCCTTTTCTCTCCGGGGTTTAAGTAGTGCTGGGCCACCCTAACGAGTCTGCACGGCTCAGTTTGCCCTGACAATTTGAGCCCCTAGTATGAGAGAATCATTTCTCCACTCCCCTGGGAGGCTCTTAGGCTGAAGTTCTCCAGGGTTTACTTTTTGCTGTTCCTGCTGCTCAAGAAGCTGAGGGAATTGTCAGGGAGACCAGGCTAACCTGACAGTCCACAGAGACTGTACGGGGAATCATAAAGGTTGCTGTCCAATACAGCGAGCGGCAGGCATGTGAAATTCATACGCTGATTCTCAGGGCTCTGCCTTTCAGTCGCCGTAAGGAGATTTCCTTTTTCTGCTGAGCAGGATTTTGGTGAGTTGCCTGTTTCTGCATTAAAATTAGTGCTGAGGGCTCAGGAAGGGTTCCAGGGTTCAAGCCAAGAACCATCTGGGCTGGAATTCACCAGCACGGTGACATGAACTATTTAGCATTATCAGGAAAAACAGACTTAGAAGTAGTCTCAGCACATCAGTTGGCAGTTCCCAAGGGGGGTTCTGTAATATAACCCATCACAACAAGAAGCACCAAACGGCAGTAAAAATAAAAACATGTTTCTGGCATAGAGGACACCAGGTGGAAATCTCACCGGGGGAGGTCCAGGAAAGTACCTGGGAAGGTCCAGAAAATCTGTGTGTGTGTGTGTGTGTGTGTGTGTGTGTGTGTGTGTGTGTGTGTGTGTGTGTGTGTGTGTGTGTGTGTGTGTGTGTGTGTGTGGTCCTGAAACTGGTTCGAAATAGGGAGACGTAATGAGGCCATGAGTAATCCTACTTCAGTCTCATGGCAATGTCAGCAATTGCCAACACAGAAAAGCAGCCAGGGGAAGGTGTGTGCGGGTTTCTAATGGGCTGTAATATGTTAAAGGTTTATGTAGTTTTGAAGAAGAATTACTCACGCTGGCTCCTTTTAGTCTCCACGTCCTCTCTACCTCCTGCCGGGTCTGTCCCTCTCTCCTTCCTGCACAGGCAAAGCTGCTGCTGGGTTCCCTTCACCCCAGAGAAGCAGTTCAGGCCGATCTTCCCCTTTTCCCTGGTGCAGGCAGACATTGAGTTCTGCCTAGTCTGAGGAGGTATTTCTGTGAGCTGTCGCTGTGGGATCTGGCTCCTGGTGTTGGTCCTGGGTGAAGGGTGTCACTGTGTGGCAGGGCTGGAAGTTGTGGGTGTAGGGAACCTACATGGACATGCGGGCAGTACTGGCTGTTGTGGGGCAGGCACGGGTGTGTACACAGACAGACAGGCAGTGCTCGGAGTTGTGGGGGAAAGGAGGAAGGTGTACACAGAAGCAGACAGCGTTGTGGGTTATGTGAACAGGCAGGGAGGTGTACACAAACAGGTGGGCAGCAGTGGAGGTGGTGAGGGCAGGGAGCTGGGTGAACACTGACAGGCACCTCTGAAATTAATTTTCTCTTTTGATTGTTGGTCCAAGACCAGCACTGGGACCTTTCCTGGCTCCCAGACTGGGCAGGTCTCAGTGTCTCTTTGCCCTGGCAAGCTACAGAACTGCAGCCTGGGTGTCACAAGCTTTACTCAATTTTGTTTCCAACTCTTATTGTTGTTATGTAAATACAGGCATTTCACCATTGGAAAGAACCACTCATCTTTGTGTGACACTGTAACCCATGTTCTTCATAGTGATACTAGCATGTTAGGATTGTAGCATAATTATGATATATTTTATACAAGATGTGTTGTAAGTTGTCATTGGAAAAGTTACAATTTTCTGAATATGATTATCCTATTTGCATGCATGTATCATTTGTGTATCTGAAGTTATGAATATTGACTATATAGTTACACCTGAGTAACTCAATAGCTGGTTGGGAAGCACCTATTCAGGGCAATGAGCCATTAGGAAAAACAATAGGCCTTAGAATAAACCTGTCTCCTACCTGGTGAGGCTTCCTGAGAGCGCTCCAGACAGCCTGTAAGTAATAGATACTATGACTCTACACGGGCATGTTACCAGGCCACATAACTCTTGCCTTCATTTTGGGGAGTCTGTATTTTCCCCACAAACTAGACTGGGAACCACATTTTGAAACAAAGGGTTCCCACTATATGCTAAAGTTATATAAGGCAGGGAGGGACATCATCAGTGGTTCTTCACTCCCCGCATAAGAGGACTCCTGGAAACATCTGATGAAAAATGTGTGAACTGGGGGAAGTGCTGGACCCACGCTAAAGGGATTTCTAGCCTGTGTAAGGCAACCTGAGAAACCCAAGCTCCAAGGCAAATGCAGATTGTGTCTTGAGAATTTGCCAGACAGCTTATAGCAGCAATCAGAGTGAGAAACTGCTAATTCATAGTCAATCGAAATAGGTACGCTTAGTTTGCATTTTTGTTTATTTGCTAGGTAATCTGCTTTGATCTGTTTGCTATCCCTTATAATCACTTACAATCTATCTGTTGTAGTTAATAAACTTGTTTTATGTTTTAATCTAAACCCAGGGTGCCTTTAAGTGATGTGTCTGAGGGAAAAAATCTCAGCTTGGTTACCACAAGTGTGCATTGACCTTCCCACATTGAGGGAGTGGGGAACCAGGTAACAAATTCATACTGGTTGGAGTTTGAACCAGGGCAGGACAGTACAGCTCTGGGGTCCTAGGTTAGGGAGCTGGTGGTTAGTTTGCTTGTAGCCTCTCTACTGTTCGTTCATGCAGTGGCTGGTCAAAGAGCCTGCATGTAACTGCAGCTGGGAATGACCCTGCCTGTGTGAATGCTGGTGGAGGTGTAGGATCAGGAGCAGGTCTGCAGATTGTAACAGCACCACACTGAGAGAGGGAGCCCGGGCTGGTGAGTCAGAAGGCTCAGTGGTACCCAGTTCTAGGTGACACCCTGAGGGGAAACCTGTCACACTTTGCTCCTTAGCTGCTTCAATCTCCGAAAACACTCTGGCCTCTGTCCATACGTTCCTTCCCCATCCCAGGCTGCTCTGATTCTAACAGCACAATGGTCACCAGTTTCTTCTCCATGCTCCCCTTTCATCTCTGGCTCCCACAACCTCTGAGATGCCCCACGCTCCCTGAAATTCTTCCTCTGCAAGCGGTGAGGTGCCTCCCATCACGCCTGCTCCCTTGGCTGGGGGGTAATCAGTGACTGTGTCTCACCGATGATAAATCTCACCCATAAGTGGCATATGCCAAGGCAACAATATGACTTCGCTTGTTATACCCAAACAAAAAACATGGTGCTTCGGGGACTGCTACACAGGAACAACTCATTAGCTGAGAAATATGCACATTATATAATAAGAGTGGGCAACTCTGCGACATTTGAGGGCTGAGATAAATACAGCTACCACGTGCAGGAACCACTGAAAGCTGCCTGAAACAGTGGGCCTCAGATGTTAAACCCAGGATGCTCTGGGACCATTTGCTAGCCAGCTCTACTAGCCATCAATAGCAAGGGTTGTACGAGATTTCATGGGCTAAAGTCATTATTTTTCTAACCTAAAACGTTCATACATGCAGTAGGTCACAGGATTCCTCAGCCTCGTGAAATACCCACCTAGTGTTACATTTCAAAGGGGCAGCATTGACATGAGAATTTCTCCCCATAGGGGCTAAATTCAACAGTCATGAATAGAAAAAAAATGCCTCCTGTAAGCTCAGGTAAGAGTTTGCAGGCAAAATGCCTGCAGCTGACTCCTGGGGACATGTCCATAGATTCCAAAGCCAGAAGGGACCAATGTGATCATCTAGTCTGTATAACACAGAACAGAGAATTTCTGCAACATTTTTCCTAGAGCAGATCTTCAAGAGGAACATTGAACCATGATTTAAAAATTCACAGTGAAGAAGAATCCACCAAGACCTTTGGTAAATTGTTCCAGTGGTTAATTACTCTCACCCTTTAAAAAATGTACGCCTTATCTCCAGTCAGAATTTCTTTACCTTCATCTTCCAGCCACTTGATATTGTTACATCTTCATATGCTAGGCTAAAAAGTCTCTTATTAAATATTGGTTCCCTGTGTAAGTACTTACAGACTGTTATTTAGTAAACTTAACCATCTTTGTTAAACTAAAAAGATTGATGGTGAAACATTGACTGACTGATCTCATGACATTGTATTTTCTGTAAGATTCTCCATCCCCCTCCTCCTGGATCCCAGAGATTTGCTTAGTTTCTATCCGTATTTGCACTGTGAGCAGGGTTTCTCAGAGCTGTGTACTGTGATGCCCAGGTCCCTGTCCTGAGTTCATACAGTTAAGTTAGAACCCCGTAAGCTGTTTGAGGAGTTCAAGATTTTCCCTCCTGTTATTGACATCGAAGTTCATCTGCCATCATGGTGCCCATTCACCTGGCTTTCTGTGCTCCCTCTGAGGACTTCTCTGGATTTGACTATGACCTAAATAATCTTGAGCCATCTGCAAATACTGCCACCTCACTGCTTACCTCCCTTTCTAGATTGGTAATAACTATAAAATATTTACCATAGTATTTGTTATAAAGTGTGTAACTCCACTCGCTGTGCTTCTCTCCCTTCACAGGCATCGGGAGCATTTCTGAGACCTCTTGATGCACCAACCACTTCATGGCAGGTTTCAACCTCACCCCCTCTGACCCTTCAACATTTATCCTAATGGGCATCCCTGGCCTGGAAGCTGCCCACATCTGGATTTCCATCCCTTTTGCTATGTTCTACTTTATCGGCCTGTTGGGAAATTTCACACTTCTGTTTGTTGTAGGCAAAGAGCAGACCCTGCAGAAGCCAATGTACCTGCTGCTCTGCATGCTGGCACTCACAGACATTGGCACATCTACCTCTGTCATGCCGAAGGCACTGTGTATATTTTGGTTCAATTTGAAAAGCATTACTGTGGGTGGCTGCCTCACCCAGTCATTCTTCCTTCACACGGTTTCTGCTACGCGGTCAGCCGTCCTCGTGACAATGGCCTTCGATCGCTATGTTGCCATATGTAACCCTCATATGGCTGTGGTGAAGATATCATGTGGGGACATCACATTTAACAGGACATATGGCTTGGTGATAGCATTTGTAGTCATCGGGTTAGACCTGACGCTCATTGCCATGTCCTACGGTCTGATCATCAGGGCCATCTTCAGAATCTCCTCCAAGCAAGCCCACCAGAAAGCTCTCAACACCTGCACAGCCCACATCTGTGTGATACTGATTTCTTATACTTCCATCCTTTTCACCATCCCTGAATCACCGGTTCGGTCAGGGCACTGTTCCCCATGTTCACATCATCTTGGCCAACCTCTATTTCCTTGTCCCCCACATGCTCAACCCTATCATTTATTGGGTCAAAAACAAAGAATTTCGTGATATATTGGGCAAATACATCTGGGTGATCATCTGGGGCCACTGACTTTAAACCTGTGTGACAAGAGGGGGAAAGGATATCTCATCGTTAATCAAGGGTGCTCTGTACCAGTGGATTTTCTACTATTAGTGTTGCCGAAGCATGCAGTTTTAAACCAGAGGAAATGACAGTTTGTGTGAGAAACACAGAAAATCTGGAACTAAAAAATGATTTCTAGGATTTCTTGATGCTTTGAGAGAGGGGATGCTGGCGCCATCTATCACAACGTGAAGCAGTTCTTACAACCTCCCAGCTAATTGGGATGCTCTTTGGGAGGAATCCCAAAAGTTCTGTGAGCTGCATGATGTTCCTTTAGACCGGCACAGAGGAAGAGCATGCTCAGAAATGATCTGCCTTTCTTGGTGTTGGGATGGTGCCAGATTGGTGTGGCCATGCTGAATGAATGCTGTGAGCACAACTTGACATGACTTAAACATGGCTGAAGAACTGCAGAGGATCCTAGGAGCAGGGTCACCTTTAAGCAGAAGCAGACTTGATAAAGGACTGGAAAAGCCTGCGTGTGCGATTGATATTGAACCTACTGGTTAGTAAAAATGGGCCCATGCAAAAGTAAATATCATAGAGTTATTAGGGACCTCAGGAGATCATCTAGTCCAACCCCTTGCTCAAAGCAGGACCAATTCCTAACTAAATCCCCAAATGGCCCTCTTAAGGATTGATCTCATAACCCTGGGTTTAAGCAGACCAATACTCAAACCACTGAGGTATCCCTCCCTCCAAATAGCCCATCCGTAATGTTCCAGCATGGAGTACAGGCCGACCTGTTTATAGTGACCCTATGGCAAGGACACCATGCAGAGAGCCAGAGTGAATGATTGACGAGTGAGTAAACATGAAGTGGTCTTTGTTTGGTACTCCCTCCCCCACACACAGGCTGTTCCAAAATACTAATCAGCTAAAATTAATAACCACGCACCAACTGGGCTTGCTTTTGAGACATGTGACTCCTTTGAGGGGAAAAAAAATATAAGAATCAAGCAAAGTAAATTACTGTCCGGGAAGAGACAAGGGAGAAAAGGGAGAGGGAATTCCTTAATTGATGCTTGAAGACGCTGCTAGACGGAGTAGCCAAAACTCTGCTCCGTGGGCTCAAGTAGGACTGTGACCAGAGAGGTTTCCAGGCAACCAAGGCCTGGTCTTGAGGAAATCCAAGACAGACCAGAGGGCTGAGGAGACCGGACCTGGAGGGAAGAAGTCGCCCATAGACTTGGTAACCACCTGCTCTGTTTGCCAAGCAGGAACGGCGTGAGGCTAGCACAGGGGCAGTTTGTGGATGTTTGTGAAAGAGAGACTCGCTAAGAGAAAAGTGTCGCTCTTGGTGTATAGTTCTTTAATGTCTAACATCGGAGTTATGTGCTTAATGTAACCTTTTTCCGCTTGTGTAATTACTTCTCAAATAAACTGTGGTGTTAATTACTGTGGATCTCTTTCACTGGGATGACAGTAACCTGCTCCACTGGGAGCCATTAAAGGATCCATGCAGGGGTAGTAGCCGCTGGACCCAACACTTGGCTATTCAGGTATTACGAGCACTCGGACGATGTCAATACCAGCCAGATAAAAATGAGAGGGCAATAGAAAAATGGGGGAGACGGCTGTGTTTTCCTGTGCTGGACGCACTGTTTGGTGAATGGAAACACAGATTTTCATCCCAGTCATTGGACATAGGTAAAAGTACAGATGCAGTGCTAAAATGTGATCCAAAGGAGGGGCTTGCCGAGTGGCGGGGCACAGGGGGGAAGAGGGGTGGAACTGGGGGCAGAAGCGGTGCCACACGGAGGATGCTGGAGGGGCTTCCGGCACTTGGGCCAGCCTCCCCAAATGCCAGAGCTATGCAAGACCCATGCCACTTTATCTTCCTTGGCTGCAGAGTAGCGATACCCCACTCCCCAAAGGGCTCTAGGTCAAAGCGCAGTGGAGTGGGAGGGATCTGGGCTCCCCTGCCAATAACTCCCTGCAGATTACAGGCCTAAGCCCTGACCGCTGAGGGGCACTCCCCTGCCAACCAGCCCCAAGAGATGGGGTTTTACACGTCTCTCGATATAATAAATACACAGCTTTCCAATCATTTTCGAAGCTGACAGGAAGGTGCTGATCAATTAAGTGTCATTCAGCTAAATATGCTTAATTCTGTATGAAGGAGCTGAAAATCTGGCCAATCATTCAAACAGACATTTTTGATGCTTTTACTGGACAGTTCTTTCATTCAGATCTATTTAGAGCAACAGTTAGAATCACAGAATATCAGGGTTGGAAGGGACCTCAGGAGGTATCTAGTCCAACCCCCTGCTCAAAGCAAGACCAATCCCAACTAAATCATCCCAGCCAGGACTTTGTCAAGATGGGCCTTAAAACCTCTAAGGAAAGAGATTCCACCACCTCCCTCGGGATCCCATTCCAGTGCTTCATCCTCCTCCTAGTGAAATAGTGTTTCCTAATATCCAACCTAGACCACTCCCACTGTAACTTGAGACCATTGCTCCTTGTTCTGTCATCTGCCACCACTGAGAACAGCCGAGCTCCATCCTCTTTGGAACCCCCGCTTCAGATAGTTGAAAGCAGCTATTAAATCCCCTCTCATTCTTCTCTTCTGCAGACTAAACAATCCCAGTTCCCTCAGCCTCTCCTCGTAGGTCATGTGCCCCAGCCCCCTAATCATTTTTGTTGCCCTCCACTGGACTGTCTCCAATTTCTCCACATCCCTTCTAAAATGGGGGGACCAAAACTGGATGCAATACTCTAGTTGTGGCCTCACCAGTGCCGAATACAGGGGAATAATAACTTCCCTCGATCTGCTGGCAATGCTCCTACTAATACACCCCAATATGACATTAGTCTTCTGGGCAACAAGGGCACACTGTTGCCGCTTATCCAGTTTCTCGTTCACTGTGATCCCCAGGTCCTTTTATGCAGAGCTGCTGCTTAGCCAGTCAGTCCCCAGCCTGTAGCCGTGCATGGGATTCTTCTGTCCTAAGTGCAGGACTCTGCACTTGTCCTTGTTGAACCTCATCCGATTTCTTTTGGCTCAGTCCTCTAATTTGTTTAGTACCCTATCCCTTCCCTCCAGCATATCTACCTCTCCTCCCCAGCTTAGTGTCATCTGCAAACTTGCTGAGGGTGCAGTCTATCCCATCATCCAGATCATTAATAAAGATGTTGAACAAAACCGGCCCCAGGACCGACCCCTCTTGCTTGTTTACCAGGGACCACATGCTGCCTGCCACAGTTCATAGAGCCCAATGCTGTGCTGCAAGGAACCAAATCAGTGCAGCCTGTGCCTTGAAGGCCCTGATTAGGACTTTTAGAGAGCAACACAGTAGAAATAATGAATAATAATCTGCATTTAATGCATAGAGGGCCTGTGCCCAAGGTCACCCAGTATATCCGTGGCTGAGCTGGGACCATTCACTCCCAGCTCACTGGTCTCTGCGGATGCTTTATCTCTAGTTAAATGTCTTGGGCCAAATCCTCATCTCGTGTAAGTGGGAGCAGCCCCACTGAAATCAGTGGAGATCCCCAGCACTAGAGAAACCAATGGAGAGAGAGCTCCATGCCTCTGTGCTGCTGCATGGACCGTACAAGCCAGGTCGAGAGAGACTAAGCAAGGGATTGTCAGCTAGAGACTCGTAACCTATGTTCCTGGTGCAAGACACTTCCCTTCCTGCTGCCTCAGTTTCCCCATCTGTAAAAGGGGGATATCTCTTGGGAGTAGTGAGCAATAGTCCGGGAATCACCTATCAGCAGTGAACTCTGTGACCATGTGTCACTGTGCCTCAGTGCGACACAGCTGAGGATGCCAAATTCATTACAAACTGCTGAGAAATAGGGCAGACTTACCCCAGACTGGTGGTTTTTCTGTCATTAGATTATACTAAGCCAGTACCAAATGTAAATTTCTGTCTCACCACACTGGTTAACTAGAAGCCAAAAGTGCAGTCTCCTGAGGCATCCCAGCCCTTGGCTCACCCCCCTGACACTAGACTCTATGATAAGCAGTCAGTGAAAACCACTTTCACCACATATAGGGTCCTTCTAATCTCAAGAGACCAGCCACTTAGCCAGGTCAATATATAACTCAGAGCTTACCCAGGGATCAGTCTGCTGCCAATCCTTTAGCAATTAAAAAGTAAAGGTTTAAAAATAAAATAAAAGAAGAGGAGCTATAAATGGTTTATAGGTCAGATATATGCAAGTGATTTTTCTGTGTTCATAGATCAGAATCATAGCGGTGATGGTATAAACTGCCTCCTTGCAAAAGTCTCTCTGGAAATTACCGAAGCTGCTTGCTGGTCATCAGTCTTTGTTCAGAGCTTCTGTGTTGGAAATCTGGTGTAGGGAAAGGAAGACTCAGGGGTTCTTTTATATCCTCTGACTTGTGCTTGGAATTTTACTGTCCCAAACAAAGTCCATACCACAAATCGTCAATATTCATAACTTCAGACACAAAGAAGATACACGCCTATAAACAAGACAATCATACTTAGGGAATCATAATTTTCACATTCACTCCTGACATGACATACTTGGAACAAGATTTGTTGCAATTGTATAACAGTGGTGTGATAAACATAGAGCTAAGGGTAACATACAATCCCTCCTGGGAAGCTGTTCTAAATCACTTTACCTGTAAGGGGTTAAGAAGCTCAAATAACCTGGTTGGCACCTGACCAAAAGGACCAATAAGGAAAGAAGATACTGTCAAATTGGGGGAGGGGAGAGAGGTTTTGTTTGGGCTCTCTTTGTTTCTTCCCTCTCTGGACGGTAAAACATCTCCTAAAAACATACCTGGAATGATCAATCTAAGACTACAAAAATTGTAAGTAGGGGCAAGGAAATGTGTTAGATTATCTTTTGTTTTAGCTTGTGAATTTTCCCTATGCTAAGAGGGAATTTTAGTCCTGTTTTTTGTAACTTTGAAGCTGAGCCTAGAGGGGAATCCTCTGTGTTTTAAATTTTTTATTACCCTGTAAAGTTACCTTTCATCCTGATTTTGCAGGTGTGTTTCTTTTACTTTTTCTTTAAATAAAGTTCTTCCTTTAAGAACCCGATTGATTTTCAGTGTCCTAAAGGCAAAGAGTGTGTTCGGTACTCACATTACTCTCAAGCCTCCCCCGGAAAAGGGGTGAAGGGGCTTGGGAGAATAGAGACTCCAAGTGACCCTTTTCCTCAATTTTTGTGTAAATCACTTGGTGGTGGCAGCAATACCGTCCGAGGACAAGGAAAGGAATTGTACCTTGGGGAAATTTTAATCTAAGATGGTAGAATATAAACTTAGGGGGTCTTTCATGTGGGTCCTCACATATGTACCCCAGAGTTCAGAGTGGGGAGGGAACCCTGACAAGTGGTAACAACAATGATAAAAATGATCCTATTCAATCGTACAGCATCACACCATGTTCTCGTTCCGCAAGGGTGCGACAGCTGCCAGCCACCTAAGCAAGGCCCATTGCCTGGGTTCTAGCAGGGCAAGCAGCTGGGACACTACAGCCACTGGAGCAGATAAAACCATGTTTTGATGCAGGGAGCCTGGTCCTTGTACAAAGAAGGGAGGAAAGAGTTCTTTAACAGTGAGAGGGGGACTTGGCTGTTTCCTCCAGGTACCACCAGCCACCCCCTTGGCTTCAAACAACTTGCCCAGAGAGGTGAGAGTCCCTGTGTTTTCTGGGACTAGCCCAAGAACAGACCTCCTGTGATGGGTTCCCCGAGGTGCAACCAGGACTGTAGGACAGCTGAGCCCTCTGTCCCGCCAACCTGGGGTGTCCCTCTGTCACTGTGATGCTGTGTCAAGCCACAAACCTCTGGCAGGTTCTGCACTTACACAGCCATCCACAGGCAGGGACAAACCCCACTGAGTTACATGAATAATCTCCCAGCCACTCAAAACTAACACTAGAGAGGCTCAAGCCAATTCCCCCCAGCTCCTCAGCCTTCTACACCAAAACTGCACTGTCCTGCCCTGCTCTGAAGCCTGGCCAGTGTAAGTTCATTACCCAGTTCGCCTCTCCCTCAATGTGGAGAGGACACGCACTAACCTTTGTAACCTGAGCTGAGATTTCCCAAGCACTTGAACCAAAACACATCTTTTAGGTAAAATAAAAAACTCAATAATAGTGAGGGATTCCAGTTATCCCCATATTGACTGGGTACATGTCACCTCAGGACGGGATGCAGAGATAAAGTTTCTTGGCACCTTAAATAACTGCTTCTTGGAGCAGCTAGTCCTGCAACCCACAAGAGGAGACACGATTCTTGATTTAGTCCCAAGTGGAGCACAAATCTGGTGACAAATCTGAGGAACTGTCCCAGATTGAGGTGTCATTAGAGGAGGTTTTGGAACAAATTGATAAACTAAACAGTAATAAGTCTCCAGGACCTGATGGTATTCACCCAAGAGTTCTGAAGGAACTCAAATGTGAAATTGCAGGACCACTAACTGTAGTCTGTAACATAGCATTAAAATCAGCTTCTCTTCCAAATGACTGGAGGACAGCTGATGTGATGCCAATGTTTAAAAGAGAGCTCCAGAGGTGACCCTGGCAACTACAGGCCAGAAAGCCTGACTTCAGTACTGGGCAAACTGGTTTAAACCGTAGTAAAGAACAACATTGTCAGACACATACATTAATTGTTGGGGAAGAGTCAACATGGTTTTTGTAAAGGAATATCATGCCTCACCAATCTACTATAAATCTCTGAGGGGGTCAACAAGCATATGTGTTGGCAGGGCTCCAGCTAACCTCCTCCCTCTCAGTTCCCAGACACAGTCTGCTGGAAAAATAACAGTCCAGAGTCCAATCTGCAGGCAATTCGATGGGTTTATTGGGCTAAACAATCAAGCATATTCTGCAGTGCTTCACTTCAGTCAGGCTCTCTCTATACACTGATACAGTTTAACCATATTCCAAAGCCCTTCACACTAGTCAGGCTATTTCTATATGCCTCTTCCCTCCCTCTTCTACTATTCAATACTCCGATAGAACCGTCTTCTCCTGACCCCTAGCTCCACATGCTGATGGAGCTCCCTCTTCTGCCCCCCTCTTCTGAGCAAACATAATTATTCTTGTAGTGCCCCTCCCGTGGTACCACCCCTTCCAATATATGATCGTGTTCCATTCTGGGGGCGGGTCTTGAGTCTAGAGGCAATGAGGCCACCTCTTTTGTACCATGGAACTCCTTGTCAGGGGATGTTGTGAAGTCCAAGACCATAACAGGGTTAAAAAAAGAACTAGATAAATTCATGGAGCATAGGTCCATAAGTGGCTACTAGACAGGATGGGCAGGGACGGTGTCCCTAGCCTCTGTTTGCCAGAAGCTGGGAATGAGTGACAGGTGATGCATCACTTGCTGATTACTTGTTCTGTTCATTCCCTGTGGGGCACCTGGCATTGGCCACTGTAGAGAGACAGGATACTGCGCTAGATGGACCTTGGTTCTGACCCAGTATGGTCATTCCTATATATGTTCTTATGTCTCTCATGAGGAAGTGCTAACCTGTGCTACAGCACCTTGCTCTAGCGGAGGGCTCACAGCTGATGGTCCCAGGTGGAAATAGGCACCTCTCTCCAGCCCATTAGCCAGGCCTCTAGAGGCCCAAATCAGTGGGATTTAGGAGCTTAAGGACCTTTGTGAACTACAAGGAAAAAAAACCCATTGGATGATGATTCCCTATGGACCCTAGTGGGTGCTGTTTACCATCCCCCATAGTTACCAGTGGACTGGAAAGAAGTTCCTGTGATCTGAGTGCATCATCCTGCTTCTTTCCAAATACAGCACAGAAAGGTTTATTGAACATTTTTGCCCAATGTGCATCACTATTAACAGTGTTACCATCTCCATCTAGTAAAGGCCAATACTGCTATTAGGATTTCCTTTGTTTCTAATATACTAACAAAAACTTATTATTATTTTCCTCAGCTCTGCTAGCCATGGATTTGTCTCCAGTGTCTTTTGCTTCCCTTATCCATTTTCTACATTTTATAACTTCTCATTTCTAATAATTGCTATCCACTTTCCCTGCTTTAAAAGCACTGATGGATGATCTCTTCCTATCAATGGCTAGACTGAACAAAGGACTGAAAGACACATCCCAGATGTGGATGTACTCCAGAGACATGATTTGAACCTGCAGTTTATTCCATCACTACTACAAGCCTGAACTAAGAACGTTGCCATTACTGTATGTAATTGATTCCATTTAACCAATTTTAGCTCTCATATATATTTCTTTCTTTTTATGAATAAACCTTTAGATTTTAGATTCTAAATGATTGGCAACAGCGTGATTTGTGGGTAAGATCTGGCTTGTTATATTGACCTGGGTCTGGGGCTTGGTCCTTTGGGATTGGGAGAAGTTTTTTTTCTTTTTTTTTCTTTTACTGGGATATTGGTTTTCATAACCATTCATCTCCATAAGGAGTGGTCCTGGTTTTCATACTGGGAAACTGGAGTGTCTAAGGAAATTGCTTTTATGACTTCTGGTTAGCCAGTAGGGTAAAACAGAAGTCCTCTCTGGCAGGCTGGTTTGGTGTGCCTTAGAGGTGGAAAACTACCAGCCTGGGGCTGTGAATGCCCTGCTCTAAGCAATTTGTCCTGAATTCATACTCAGTTGTGTCCCACCAAAGGCAGCATCATTACACATGTCTGTAATGAAGGAATGAAGGATCCACCCTGGAGATGGAACAAATTATACCCCCCAAGGACTTGAAACTCTCAGGTAATTCAGCAGGCTCCAGGAAGAGATTCAGACAGAGTTTGGGATATATCTACGCAAGCATCTGGGTTTGGTGAGAAAGGAGACCAGCAGGAAATATCAATCTTCTTAAACAGTGCAGGACTTGAGGCAGTGGACGTCTTTACTAGCCTGCAACTGAGGCTTTCTCTACACTGGCACTTTTATTGGTAAAACTTTTCCCTGCCAGCATTGTGAAAAAAACACAGTCTTGACTGAGAAAAGTTTCACTGACCAAAGCGCTGGTGTGGACAGCCCCATGTTGGCAGGAGAAGCTCTCCAGCCGACACAGCTGCTGCCGCACAGTAGGGGTGGTTTAATTATGATGGCGGGGAGCTCTATCCTGCCAGCATAGAGCGGCTACACAGCACACCTTGCAGGGCGCAGCTGCAGTAGTACATTTGTGCTGCTGTGAGGTGTGCAGTGGAGACATAGCCCCAGTGAGGCAGAGCAAGCAGGTTATTACACTCTTTTCAGGAATGTTAAGAGCCTTGTGTAGCGCAAAAGAGCAAAACACTCGAAAGGTGAAATTTTTACCTTAGAGCGTCACAGACACCCAACATCACAAACTTTGCATTGGTTACAACACACTCGTATTATCAGGATGAGCATGGGGGTGCAGGATGTTCCCCTGAGGTACCGAGTGTCACACATGCGTTGGCAGGTTTCTGAGTGACAGTGAAAGTGGAGTCCCGGAGTTCACAGCTCACAGGAGCGGGAACTAACAAACCAGAGCTAGTTCTGAAAACCTCAGATTCACCTTGAGAGCGTGGCTCAGGATCAGACTCAGGCTCAGACTCCCTCTGCCAGCCTTGCCTCTACATCCCACCCAATAAACATTCCCTCCCAGAGCAGGAGTCCACTTCCCTCTTTGCCTGACAGAGAGGCCGTGCTTATGGCAGGGAAGTCAGGATGCCTGGGTTCTGTCATCCTGCCACCCAATCTCTGTGTGACCTTGGCCAAATAATGGCTCCCTGTGCCTCAGTTTACCTATCTGTTTAATGGGGCTATGGTCATAGTGACTTTCCTTTGCTAGGTGTTTTGAACATCCTGCAATGAAAGGTGCTGCACAGTATGATTATAGTTACTGGTGATTATTACTGATCTCTGATCCCTTAGTAACAGCCCCATGTGCCTGCAGAAAGTGCCTGTGTCTCCCCTCAGCCATCTTTCTATAGATCAGTCTGCCTAGTTTCTTCCCATCCCTGCCTAGGAATTTACAGGGTATCAGACCCTATGGAATTTTAAGCATTATCCCTTTTTATCCTACTAATCAACTATAATTTTTAAAATGCACAGAGCAGCCAATTCCTCTCTGACCAGCAAAGACCCCAAGAGTTCTCATCTCCCTTTGGGAAGGTCCCTTAATTACTGTTTACTCCCAAAGCTGGATAAAGAGCACAGAAGTGCAGACAGGCTTGTCTCCAGCCTGTTTACATTCAGATGTCACTTCTCTGCTAGAGGCTGAGCGAACCCCCCTGGGATTGCACAGAGCTATATTATAAATGGTGCACACCTGTGTCAGCTCTTGGCGTGAGATGTTGCTGCAGATGCTGGGGTGAGAGAGGTGTGGGACTCGGCTACCTGAGGGGGATTCCCAGGGAAGACGTGTCTGACTCAGAATTCACAGGTACCCATCTGTTGCTGAGGAGCTCACCTGATCAACAAACCCAGTGCAATGTGGGCATGATGGGATCAATAATAGGTCTCTGGTCCTTTTTGCTCTGCACAGCCAATAAACATCCAAGGGCCCTTGCCACAGGGGATGAGTTTGCTTAAGTATCATGGGCTAAAATGTCCATCTTTGCTGGGCCCTCCCGGGCTGATGGCCTCCAGCCTCAAATTTGCTTTATTTCAGTGCCACAGTGGATCCCTCAGGATGCACAATACAAGGCCAAATTCTGAGGCCCTGGCCCATAGTTTACCAGACCCCATTGAGTCAAAACTGCCGTTGGCATAAGAACTGAGTAAAGACCTCAGGAGCCAGCTGTGTGTTAATGCACAGACACTGTCACCTTGTCCTCCGCTTGCATTTCAGGGCTCTGGTTGTTAACGAGGGAGCATGGGCTGTTCCCTGACTTTTATCTCCATGGAGATGCTTGGGCTCCTCACTCGAGTGATTACACAAATTTTTGAACATGGGCAACACATCTTTTCTCCTAGCTTCATTTAGAAAAGTCGCCTCAAACATTATGCCAGAAACTCAAAATAGAATTCAGCCGGAATCAGACACCCAGCATGTGTAATTCTCCATCCCATTCCTTAGGCATCCAAACATTTTCTTTGTTTTGACCACTGCTGTGAATGAGCAGTTGTTTCCATCGATCTGCTATCAGTGTTGCCCAGGTCTTTCCCCTGAGGTGTCTTCTAGTTGGGATGTTTCCCTCTGGTACATATTTAGTCAAAGATTTTTTTTTCCTCTCTCAGGTTTTGAGCAACTGGGTGAACGGGGAACTCCTTAGAGCAGGGACTCTCTAGCCTGGGTTTTGTTGCATTAAGGAACAATATCATAAACAGTAAAGGGTTAAGAAGTTCACCTAGACTAGCTGACACCTGACCAGAGGAACCAATGGGGGGACAAGATTTTTGAAGAGGAAGTAGGGAAGTTTTTCCTTTGTTCTATTCATTAAGTTCTGTGCCAGAATGAAAAGATCCAGGAATCCACCAAGGTAGTTGAAGGAATAAATTAGATTATGTTCATTTCCTTTTGTGATTTTTTTTGCATAAGAGGGAGATTTAAACTGGGTTTTTCTTTTGTGTAACTTTAATGTTTTGCCCAGGGGAGACTCCTTTGTGTTTTGAATCTGTTGCCTGTGAAATTTCCTTGCATGTTAATCTCAGACGTTTTCATTTCACCTTTCTTTTTCTTTAATTAGAAGTCTTGTTTTAAGAACCTGATTGATATTTCCTTGTTTCAAGATCCAAGGGGGTTGGATCTGGACTCACCAGGAATTGGTGGGGGAAAGGGAACTTAAACTCCAGTCCTGCCAGGAAAAGGAGGATGAGTAATTTCTCCTTGGTTTAAGATCCAAGGATTTTGAATTGTGTTCACCAGGGAATTGGTGGGGAAGGAGAAGGAAACGTTTCCAAATGACTTTCCCATAAACGTGTTTAAACTGTTTGATGGTGGCAGCAACCAGATCTAAGCTGGTAATTAAGCTTAGGGGTTCTCATGCAGGTCCCCACATCTGTACCCTAAAGTTCAGAGTGGGGGTGAAACCTATGACAGTAACAATGTTGGATAACCAGTATCCACACTCTTGTTTCCTGCTAGTGCCTATTAAGGTTTCCCACATCAGATGTGTAGGAATTATTGAGGCAAAGGTCATTTGTCAGTGTGTGAAAAGAGGACAATCTGCTTCACTCATGACAACAACCTCCAGTAGTGCATGAAGTGTCTCACATTAACATTGTATCTCCATCCAGGAATATTTACTGCAACCAACACTCTAGAGCTTGGGCACATACAGGAAGTCAGAGGAAGGTACGGTACATGAGCTGGAGCACATGCAGGGGACACCATTCTACCTCAGCATTGGACACCTTCTCCCCTACTCCATGTCAGATTCCAACACAACCAACTTCACCAACCCCTCCACCTTCATCCTGCTGGGTGTTCCAGGCCTGGAAGGGGCCCATATCTGGATCTCCATTCCCTTCTGTGCAATGTACGCCATAGCTATCTTGGGGAACTTCACCATCCTGTTCATTGTGAAGAGCGAGATGAGCCTCCATGGGCCCATGTACTATTTCCTCTGCATGCTGGCCATCACCGACCTGGTCCTGTCCACGTCCATCCTGCCCAAAACACTGAGCATCTTCTGGTTTAATTCCAGGGAGATTGATTTCAGTGCCTGCCTCACCCAGCTGTACTTCATTCACTGCTTTTCAGCGATGGAGTCTGGGATCTTTGTTGCCATGGGTTTGGATCGCTACGTGGCCATCTGCCATCCCCTGAGACATTCCACCATCCTGACAAACCCTGTGGTGGCCAAGATCGGCCTGGCTGTGGTGCTGCGCGGTGCCATGTTCGCACTACCCTATCCCTTCCTTGCAAGAAGGTGGCCATATTGTACAACTAACATTATCCCCCAATCGTATTGCGAGCACATTGCTGTGGTGAAGCTGGCCTGCGCCGACATCCACATCAGTAATTACTACGGTCTCTTTGTGGTATTCTCTGTGATTGGACTGGATGTGTCTTCTATTGCCGTGTCCTACACCCTGATCCTCAGGGCCATCTTCAGCCTCCCCACAAAGGACGCCCGGCTCAAGACTTTTGGGACCTGCGGCTCCCACCTCTGTGTCATCTTAGCCTTTTACATCCCATGTCTCTTCTCCGCCTTCATGCACCGGTTTGGCCACAATGTGCCCCTGCATTTCCATGTTCTCATGGCCAATGTGTACCTCCTGGTGCCCCCCATGCTAAATCCTATCATCTATGGGGTGAGGTCCAAAGAGCTCCGGGACAGGCTTTTCCAGCTCTTTACTCATAAAGGGACCTAAAAGTTTTCTCCTTGTTCACTGGCTCTCAGTCCGAGCTCCAGGCAGAGCTGGCTGGTGATGTGGTTCTGGACCCTCTTCCCTGAATCACTTACTGATCAGTCAAAAAGACATTAAATCCTTTCCTGGCCTTACTGTGTCAGCGTGACAAACTGGGGAATCGGTCTGTGCACAATTCATTGGGTTCCCATCTTTCTAATTGCTGGTAACTGGAACATTTCCATCCCCATCCTCAGCTGCAAGGGGCACATTTCAGATTTTGTTAGGGTGCATCCACTTTGACCATGATTCCAGGGGCTTCTTGAAAACTCGTGGGTTTTGGCAGATAACTTAGCAATTCGCTGACAGGAGCACAGTATCTAATTCCTATATAAAAGAAAGAAAGAGAAATAAGTATTAGACCCACTCGCCTCTAATACTAACATGTTCTGACATCTTGTTAGGTTTAAAATGTTGATGTATATTCTTACTTTGTTATTAACTCTACAGAGTGAGAGAGAGAGAGAGAGAGAGAGAGACCCCGTCAGGACTACTGGGTTCTATCTCAGTTCTAGGAGGGGAGCGGGGTCTGGTAGGTTATGGCAGGTGACAGATACATCTGGGGTCTGTATAAGAACATGAGAAGGGCCATACTGGGTAAGACCAGTGGTCCATCTAGTCCAGTATCCTGTTTTCCAACAGTGGCCAATGCCAAGTGCTTTCAGATGGAATGAACAGAACAGGGTAATCGTCAAGTGATTCATGCCCTGTCACCCACTCCCAGCTTCTGGCAAACAGCGGCTCGGGACACCATCTCTGCCCATCCTGGCTATTAGCCACTGGTGGACCTATCCTCTGTGAACTTATTTGGTTCTTATTGGGCCCATGTTATAGTTTTAACCTTTGCAACATCCTCTGGCAAAAAGGTTGACAGGCTGACTTGAAGAAATACTTTCTTTTTTAAAATCTGTTTCCTATTAATTTCATTGTGTGAGCCCTAGTTATGTGTTTTGTGAAAGAGTAAATAACATTTCCTTATTCAATGTTTCAAAGCCAGTCATGATTTTATAGACCTATACCATATCACCCCTTAGTCATCTGTTTTCAAATCTGAAAAGTCTCAGTCTTACATTGCCCTTCTCTGTACGTATTCCAAGTCCAATACATCTTTTTTTGGGATAGGGTGACCAAATCTGCATGCAGTATTCAATGTAATGGCGTACCACGGATTTATATAGATGCAATATTATATTGTCTGTCTTATTATCTAGCAGTCTCCTATTGATTCCCAATATTCTGTTCACTTTTTTGACTGCCGCTGCACATTGAGTGGATATTTTCGGAGAACTATGACTCCACAATGACTCCAAGATCTCTTTCTTGATGGGTAACAGTAATTTTAACTCCATCTTTTTGTATCAATAGTTGGGATTATATTTTGCCATGTGCGTTACTTTGCATTTATCAACAATGACTTTCATCTGCCATTGTGTTGTCCAGTCACCCAGATTTGTGAAATCCCTTTGTAACATTTCTCAATCTGCTTTGGCCTTCACTATCTTGAGTAATTTTGTATCATCTGCAAATTTTGCCACCTCACTGTTTTCCTTTTTTCCAGACTATGTTGAATAGACCTGGTCCCAGTATAGGCCCTTGGGGATCACAACTCTTTACCTCTCTCCATTATCACCATTTATTCAATGCTTTGATTCCTACCTTTTAACTGGATGCAGTTGGTTTCTCCAATGCCATGTGCAGAGGTAAAATCCTTCCCCTTCTCTAACTCACTACTCTCCTGTTTATGCATCCAAGGATCACATCAGCCTTTCAGGACACAGCATCACATCGGAAGCTCACGATGAGTAGATTGTCCACTATGATCCCTAAATCATTTTACAGGTCGTTGTGTTCCATAATACAGTGCCCTAGTCTGTGGGTTGGGCCTGCATTCCCTATTCTGAGTGGAAAACATTGAATTTGTCTGTATCAAAACATTTTGTTTGCATGGGCCCAGCTCAGGAAATGCTCCAGATTAATTGGTATGCCTGCCCTGGCCTCCTCATTGGAACCACTCTGCCAATCTTTGGGTCATCACACATTTTATCTGCAGTGATTTTCTATTTGCTTCCTGATCATTGATTAAAATATTGAATAGCATCGGGCCGAGAACTGATCCCTGCAGAAACCCGCTAGAAACTGCCCCATTCACTGACAATGACCCTTTCTGAGCTCTGTAGATTAGCCACTTTTTATTCCATTTTACATGTGGTCTACTGGAATGATGCTACCTATGGTGGGACGCTACTGAGAGTATCAATTCAGGACAAATTGATTAGAGCAGGGCAGTTACAGCCCAGAGCTAGAGTTCCTTTACTATTAAGGCACCAAACCAGCCAAACAGAGAGGACTTCGGTTTTACCCCACTGACTAACCACAAGTCATAAAAGCAAATCCCTCGGACACTCCAGTTTCCTAGTATCACCACCAGCACCACTCGTTATGGGGACGAATGGTTATGAAAACCAATACCCCAGTAAAAGAAAAGTGGTTCTCCTGATCCCAAAGGACCAAGCCGTCAGCTCTTACCCACGAATCATGCTGTTGCCAAGCCTTTAGAATCTAAAATCTAAAGGTTTTTTCATAAAAAAGCAATTACATCGAGTAATGGCAAAGTTTTTGGTTCAGGCTTGTAGCAATGATGAAATTAACTGCAGGCTCAAATCAAGTCTCTGGAACATCCCCAGCTGGGATGAATCATTCAGTCCTTTGTTCAGAGCTTCAGTTTGTAGCAAGGTAAGGAGGTATGGAGCAGGACTGAAGACAAGATGGAGGAGTTCCAAAAACAAGCTATTCAGCACATGGCATGGAAAAACCTTAGAGTTCTGTCCATAGGCATGTCCCTGCCTGCCTTGCTGAGTCACAAGGTGTATCTGCCTTCTCTCAATGGGTCAGTGAGACTCAATCCAGTCTCAATGGATGGTCCTTAATGGGCCATCAAGCAGGCTAGGCAGTGCTGACGCCAAATTGCCTGGGGTGTCACCCAGAAGCATAGCACAAGTTTGAAATACAGACAGTTTAGAGCCAATATTTATAACTTTAAATACAAAAATGATATATGCATACAGATAGAGTAATCATAGCCAGCAAATCATAACCTCATCTTAGACACCTAGGACCTTGGTTGCAAGAATGATCTATATGGTCACAGTTCATATTAATAACATCACAACCTCTCTAACCACTCAGTGACAGACTTGAAGGTGGCAATTTTGCAACAAAAAAACTTCAAAAACAGACTCCAAAGAGAAACTGCTGAACTTGAATTAATATGCAAACTAGATACTATTAACTGTGGCCTAAACAAAGACTGGGAATGGTTGGGTCATTACACCAATTGAATCTATTTCCCTATGTTAAGTTCTCCTCACACCTTCTATGGGCCATCTTAATTATCACTTCAAAAAGTTTTTTTTCCTCCTGCTAACGATAGCTCATCTCAGTTGATTAGACTCTGCCTGTTGGTATGCATACTTCCACCTTTTCATGTTCTCTGTATGTATAAATATCCCCTGTCTGTGTGTTCCATTCTATGCATCCGAAGAAGTGAGCTGCAGCTCACGAAAGCTCATGCTAAAATAAATTTGTTAGTCTTTAAGGTGCCACAAGTACTCCTGGTTTTTTTTATCACATCTACTGATATTGTATGGTGTTCATTTTTTCACCTGAATGTTTCCCCTTACTAAATGCTTCAAAGAAATTGAAGTTTATTGCATTTGCACAGTTCTCTTGATCAGCCAAACTTATATTCTCATTAAATCATAATCTTCGGTACATTTAACAAGATTTTTTTTTCCAAAAACCATGTTGTTGCACGGGATTAATTATATTCCTAGATTTATTTTTTAATTAATCCCTTACCAGCTTTTCCATTGTTTCCTAACCTTCTCAATTGTTTTTAAAATTTTCCTTTTTTTTAACACTTTATGTTTAACACAGAACTGTCTTGTATTTGCTTTTTTTTAATTTTTTTTATTTTTTGGCTCTGCTGCTACCTGATTGTTTACTTCCAGTTCCAAATAAGATGTGCGGTTGATCGGTCAGTTCGTAACTCTGGTGTTCATAACCCTAATGTTCTACTGTAGATACTGTTTAACACCCTCCTTGATTGTAAATTCACTGGAAGATATTTCATCATCTCATGTGATATGAGTACCTCATACTGCTTCTTTCCAAATGCAGAACACAACTATTTCTGGACCACTTCTAACTTTTCTGCAACATTAACAAACCTCCTTTCTCCCTCTAGCCATTGGCCTAAACCTTTTCTAGGATTTCTTTTGTGCTTAATATATTTAATAACCTACTTTTGTGATCTTTATCCCTGTCTTGACAAAAGGTTGTTTTTTCCCCACGCTCAGTTTTTGAGCTACCAGGTGAATGTGGAACTCCCTACAGCATGGACTCTCTAGGATGGCTTTTACTGCATATCAGAAAAGATATATTGTAATAAACAGGGCTTTGGAGCGGAGCCCGGAGCAGTGGAGCTGCAGGTTTTTGCCTGGAGCTGGAGCAGAGCCGCCACTGTGGCTGACAGCTCTGGGTACCCCACCCACTGCCTGGGCTGACGGCTCTTGGGCCCTCACCAGCTGACAGCTCTGGTTCTGCCACCCCAGGGCTCAAGTGTAAAATGTCAAGGATGTCTCTTAAAGTCATGGATTCTGTGATCTCTGTGACATAATCTTATCCTTAGCCAGGCCTATGAACAACTTCCCGTGGTGACTGGGGTCGTGATGGAACCGCAGCGACTGAGGCAGTGGCCATACTTTGAGTGCAGGGGAGAACAACTCCGCTGTTTGGAGCTAGTCAGCGACTGCTGTGCTTCCTGCCCAGAGTGTCAGCTGGCCCTTGTTAAGGGCCGAAGGCTGGAATGTTGTTGCCTCGGTAACGCTGTTCAGGTTGATCTGTGCGTCTGTCCTTGGAGCTCCAATGTTATCGTTATTAGTTGACAAGGCAGCCTGCTCATTCAGCAGACCTCAAAGTTACTCATAAAGAAAGACCACAGGCACGGTTCAGTGACAAAGGCACTTAGCCAGGTGCGTTGCCCTCCAGGCATAACCAGAGCGCTCTGCCTCCATGGTCACAGGTATGCTAACACATGAGTGCCGAGTGGCTGAGTCAGCAGCAGGAGTCTGTGCTGTCCCCTAGGCCACACAAAGGATTAAGGCGAGGTAACCCAACATTTATAGACTGAGATAAACAACTGGGATAAACAACTTGCATACCACATTTTCTGTTTCATTACATATGTTTGTTACTTCCCCTTGTGCCTCATATCTTAGACAAAACTGCTCAATTCATTATTTTGTCAAGACATCTTATCTTGTACTAGGTTGGGATGTATCCGCACTAGCAGGAATAGATTTAGGTAAATATCTAGGGCCTAGTACACTAGAAACAACTTTGCCAAGTTCATGTACTGGACAGTGAACTTGTGAGTAGCTGCTTTAATACCTGGCCTGACTTTGGATCACAGCCTCTGGTTCAGGCCTCAGATCTTGCAGCAGGACCAGTGCTCTATGCTCTCTGTCTCTCTCCCCTACACTGGCCAGTCCTAGGGGAATACCCAAAGCCCCTCTCAGCTGCTCCCCCATGTTGATAGCCTATTTGAAACAACAGGCATAGACTTTGTGGGGCTCCTAGAAAAGAGCGCTGTGCGGTATTAACATACCATCATTATCCTTGTCTACACGGTGTGCACCCCAAAGCCATCCCCTAGCACTCCACCAATGCACCCACCACTGCAAATTAGCTCATGAAATTCTGCTCCCGCTTGGTAATACCCCGAGAAACCCTTACTGATCAATGGCCTAACTTCACTTTACAATTAATGAAAGAACTGTGTGACCTACTGAGGGTAAAGACATTCAGAACGTTGATCTATCATCCCCAAACTGTTAGGTTGGTGGATCGATTTCTCAAAACTTTGATGGTGACATTAAAGAAGTTTGCAGCGTCGGATCCTAGACAGTGGGACCAACTATCCCCGCCCCTCCTTTTTGCTATCAGGGAGGTGCCTCAAGCTACCAAGTTTTCTCCCTTTTAACTGGGTGTCTGGGAAGCAACCTCAAGGATTTCCAGACCTGCTTCGAGAAACATAGCAGAGCAAAGACCCCAGGCACTGAGCATAGTCGAATACATTCTTCCATTAAGAAATCACCTGAGGACAGGTGTTTGCTAGAAGAATTTGCTAAATGCACAACTGGTACGAGAAAAGGCCTATAACACAGGAGCCCAGCTGCAAGTGTTCAAACTGCATGATTGAGAGTTATGGTTACTACCAAGTTTGCGATTCAAATTACTGGTTTGGTGGCAGGGGCTGTTTGAGGTAGTGAGGCATGTGGGCCCCATCGACTGAGGTCCAGCACCCAGAGAAGAAAAAGGGGACTCGGGGTACTGGACTAGATGGACCATTGCCCTGACCCAGTGTGGCCAGTCTTAAGTTCTTATCTGTCTTCTGACAGTGGTCAGTGCCAGGTGCTTCAGAGGGAAAGAACAGGTCAATTATCAAGGAATCCATCTCCTGTCATCCAGTCCCAGCATCTGGCAGTCAGAGGCTAAGACACTCAGAGCATAAGGTCGTGTCTCTGAACATCTTGTTTAACAGTCATTGATTGACCTATCCTCAATTAACTTATCTAATTCTTTTTTGAACCCTGTTACAGTCTTGGCCTTCACCACACATCCTGGTAAAGAGTTCCACAGGTTGACTGTGCAGTGTGTGATGGGGTATTTTCTGTCACTTGTTTTAAACTTGCTGTCTGTTAAATTCATTGGGTGACCCCTAGTTCTTGTGTTATGTGAAGGAGTAAACAACGGTTCTATGTTCACTTTCTCCACACCAGTCATGGTTGTATAGAACTTTATCATACCCCCTCTCTCTCATAAGAATGGCACAACTGTTTCAGACCAAATCTCTAGCTAGCCCAGTATGCTGTGTTCTGACAGTGGCCAATGTCAGGTGCTTCAGAGGGAATGAACAGAACGGGGAATCATCAAGTAATCCATCCCCCTTTGCCTGTTCTGAGCTTCTGGCAAACAGAGGCTACAGACACCATCCTTGCCCATCCTGACTAGTAGCCATTGATGGACCAATCCTCAAGAAACTCTTTGGACCTATCCCATGGAACTCTTTGCCAGGGGATATTGTGAAGGCCATGACTATAATAGATTGGAAAAGGCACAAGGGCAGTAGGCACCAGAACTCCACTGAATGCTGATGGATACTGGGCAGCTAACTCACATCTGTGTCTCTGAACATCTCCCTCCACCCTCCCTAATTATAGCTGGTGCGGTCACTCTAGCAGTCCCCAGGCTTCAGGGCACATGCTGATCACTGAAGGGGCTCAGGAAGTTGCTCCTGCCCATGGCATGATAATGAACTACGGGGGGTTTATGACTAAGCAGGGGCAATCGGTTCTGTCCTCTGTCAGAGAGAGGCTATCCGATGGGAGGGGCTGTTAATCTGCATTTGAAACAAGGATTTGTGAGAGCCTTTCCATATGTCTGTTGTGTTCTCATCGATTGAGCACAGGGCTTGTCAGCCAGGAGGGGAGGAGGAGATGCTCAGATTCTATGACAATAGGCGGCAGCACAGAAATGCTGGCAGACAAGTGAGTACATCTATGTCGTGGCTCTTCCTTTTCTCTCCGGGGTTTAAGTAGTGCTGGGCCACCCTAACGAGTCTGCACGGCTCAGTTTGCCCTGACAATTCGAGCCCCTAGTATGAGAGAATCATTTCTCCACTCCCCAGGGAGGCTCTTAGGCTGAAGTTCTCCAGGGTTTACTTTTTGCTGTTCCTGCTGCTCAAGAAGCTGAGGGAATTGTCAGGGAGACCAGGCTAACCTGACAGTCCACAGAGACTGTACGGGGAATCATAAAGGTTGCTGTCCAATACAGCGAGCGGCAGGCATGTGAAATTCATACGCTGATTCTCAGGGCTCTGCCTTTCGGTCGCTGTAAGGAGATTTCCTTTTTCTGCTGAGCGGGATTTAAGTGAGTTGCCTGTTTCTGCATTAAAATTAGTGCTGAGGGCTCAGGAAGGGTTCCAGGGTTCAAGCCAAGAACCATCTGGGCTGGAATTCACCAGCACGGTGACATGAACTGTTTAGCATTATCAGGAAAAACAGACTTAGAAGTAGTCTCAGCACATCAGTTGGCAGTTCCCAAGGGGGGTTCTGTAATCTAACCCATCACAACAAGAAGCACCAAACGGCAGTAAAAATAAAAACATGTTTCTGGCATAGAGGACACCAGGTGGAAATCTCACTGGAGGAGGTCCAGGAAAGTACCTGGGAAGGTCCAGAAAATCAGTGTGTGTGTGTGTGTGTGTGTGTGTGTGTGTGTGTGTGGTCCTGAAACTGGTTCGAAATAGGGAGACGTAATGAGGCCATGAGTAATCCTACTTCAGTCTCATGGCAATGTCAGCAATTGCCAACACAGAAAAGCAGCCAGGGGAAGGTGTGTGCGGGTTTCTAATGGGCTGTAATATGTTAAAGGTTTATGTAGTTTTGAAGAAGAATTACTCACGCTGGCTCCTTTTAGTCTCCACGTCCTCTCTACCTCCTGCCGGGTCTGTCCCTCTCTCCTTCCTGCACAGGCAAAGCTGCTGCTGGGTTCCCTTCACCCCAGAGAAGCAGTTCAGGCCGATCTTCCCCTTTTCCCTGGTGCAGGCAGACATTGAGTTCTGCCTAGTCTGAGGAGGTATTTCTGTGAGCTGTCGCTGTGGGATCTGGCTCCTGGTGTTGGTCCTGGGTGAAGGGTGTCACTGTGTGGCAGGGCTGGAAGTTGTGGGTGTAGGGAACCTACATGGACATGCGGGCAGTACTGGCTGTTGTGGGGCAGGCACGGGTGTGTACACAGACAGACAGGCAGTGCTCGGAGTTGTGGGGGAAAGGAGGAAGGTACACACAGAAGCAGACAGCGTTGTGGGTTATGTGAACAGGCAGGGAGGTGTACACAAACAGGTGGGCAGCAGTGGAGGTGGTGAGGGCAGGGAGCTGGGTGAACACTGACAGGCACCTCTGAAATTAATTTTCTCTTTTGATTGTTGGTCCAAGACCAGCACTGGGACCTTTCCTGGCTCCCAGACTGGGCAGGTCTCAGTGTCTCTTTGCCCTGGCAAGCTACAGAACTGTAGCCTGGGTGTCACAAGCTTTACTCAATTTTGTTTCCAACTGTTATTGTTGTTATGTAAATACAGGCATTTCACCATTGGAAAGAACCACTCATCTTTGTGTGACACTGTAACCCATGTTCTTCATAGTGATACTAGCATGTTAGGATTGTAGCATAATTATGATATATTTTATACAAGATGTGTTGTAAGTTGTCATTGGAAAAGTTACAATTTTCTGAATATGATTATCCTATTTGCATGCATGTATCATTTGTGTATCTGAAGTTATGAATATTGACTATATAGTTACACCTGAGTAACTCAATAGCTGGTTGGGAAGCACCTATTCAGGGCAATGAGCCATTAGGAAAAACAATAGGCCTTAGAATAAACCTGTCTCCTACCTGGTGAGGCTTCCTGAGAGTGCTCCAGACAGCCTGTAAGTAATAGATACTATGACTCTACAAGGGCATGTGACCAGGCCACATAACTCTTGCCTTCATTTTGGGGAGTCTGTATTTTCCCCACAAACTAGACTGGGAACCACATTTTGAAACAAAGGGTTCCCACTATATGCTAAAGTTATATAAGCCAGGGAGGGACATCATCAGTGGTTCTTCACTCCCCGCATAAGAGGACTCCTGGAAACATCTGATGAAAAATGTGTGAACTGGGGGAAGTGCTGGACCCACGCTAAAGGGATTTCTAGCCTGTGTAAGGCAACCTGAGAAACCCAAGCTCCAAGGCAAATGCAGATTGTGTCTTGAGAATTTGCCAGACAGCTTATAGCAGCAATCAGAGTGAGAAACTGCTAATTCATAGTCAATCGAAATAGGTATGCTTAGTTTGCATTTTTGTTTATTTGCTAGGTAATCTGCTTTGATCTGTTTGCTATCCCTTATAATCACTTACAATCTATCTGTTGTAGTTAATAAACTTGTTTTATGTTTTAATCTAAACCCAGGGTGCCTTTAAGTGATGTGTCTGAGGGAAAAAATCTCAGCTTGGTTACCACAAGTGTGCATTGACCTTCCCACATTGAGGGAGTGGGGAACCAGGTAACAAATTCATACTGGTTGGAGTTTGAACCAGGGCAGGACAGTACAGCTCTGGGGTCCTAGGTTAGGGAGCTGGTGGTTAGTTTGCTTGTAGCCTCTCTACTGTTCGTTCATGCAGTGGCTGGTCAAAGAGCCTGCATGTAACTGCAGCTGGGAATGACCCTGCCTGTGTGAATGCTGGTGGAGGTGTAGGATCAGGAGCAGGTCTGCAGCTTGTAACAGCACCACACTGAGAGAGGGAGCCCGGGCTGGTGAGTCAGAAGGCTCAGTGGTACCCAGTTCTAGGTGACACCCTGAGGGGAAACCTGTCACACTTTGCTCCTTAGCTGCTTCAATCTCCGAAAATACTCTGGCCTCTGTCCATACGTTCCTTCCCCATCCCAGGCTGCTCTGATTCCAACAGCACACTGGTCGCCAGTTTCTTCTCCATGCTCCCCTTTCATCTCTGGCTCCCACAACCTCTGAGATGCCCCACGCTCCCTGCAATTCTTCCTCTGCAAGGGGTGAGGTGCCTCCCATCACGCCTGCTCCCTTGGCTGTGGGGTAATCAGTGACTGTGTCTCATCGATGATAAATCTCACCCATAAGTGGCATATGCCAAGGCAACAATATGACTTATTTTGTTATACCCAAACAAAAAACATGGTGCTTCGGGGACTGCTACACAGGAACAACTCATTAGCTGAGAAATATGCACATTATATAATAAGAGTGGGCAACTCTGCGACATGTGAGGGCTGAGATAAATACAGCTGCCACGTGCAGGAACCATTGATAGCTGCCTGAAACAGTGGGCCTCAGATGTTAAACCCAGGATGCTCTGGGATCATTTGCTAGCCAGCTCTACTAGCCATCAATAGCAAGGGTTGTATGAGATTTCATGGGCTAAAGTCATTATTTTTCTCACCTAAAATGTTCATACATGCAGTAGGTCACAAGATTCCTCAGCCTCGTGAAATACCCACCTAGTGTTACATTTCAAAGGGGCAGCATTGACATGAGAATTTCTCCCCATAGGGGATAAATTCAACAGTCATGAATAGAAAAAAATGCCTCCTGTAAGCTCAGGTAAGAGTTTGCAGGCAAAATGCCTGCAGCTGACTCCTGGGGACATGTTCATAGATTCCAAAGCCAGAAGGGACCAATGTGATCATCTAGTCTGTATAACACAGACCAGAGAATTTCTGCAACATTTTTCCTAGAGCAGATCTTTAAGAGGAACATTGAACCTTGATTTAAAAATTCACAGTGAAGAAGAATCCGCCAAGACCCTTGGTAAATTGTTCCAGTGGTTAATTACTCTCACCCTTTAAAAAATGTACGCCTTATCTCCAGTCAGAATTTCTTTACCTTCATCTTCCAGCCACTTGATACTGTTACATCTTCATATGCTAGGCTAAAAAGTCTCTTATTAAATATTGGTTCCCTGTGTAAGTACTTACAGACTGTTATTTAGTAAACTTAACCATCTTTGTTAAACTAAAAAGATTGATGGTGAAACATTGACTGACTGATCTCATGACATTGTATTTTCTGTAAGATTCTCCATCCCGCTCCTCCTGGATCCCAGAGATTTGCTTAGTTTCTATCCGTATTTGCACTGTGAGCAGGGTTTCTCAGAGCTGTGTACTGTGATGCCCAGGTCCCTGTCCTGAGTTCATACAGTTAAGTTAGAACCCCATAAGCTGTTTGAGGAGTTCAAGATTTTCCCTCCTGTTATTGACATCGAAGTTCATCTGCCATCATGGTGCCCATTCACCTGGCTTTCTGAGTTCCCTCTGAGGACTTCTCTGGATTTGACTATGACCTAAATAATCCTGAGCCATCTGCAAATACTGCCACCTCACTGCTTACCTCCCTTTCTAGATTGGTAATAACTATAAAATATTTACCATAGTATTTGTTATAAAGTGTGTAACTCCACTCACTGTGCTTCTCTCCCTTCACAGGCATCGTGAGCATTTCTGAGACCTCTTGATGCACCAACCACTTCATGGCAGGTTTCAACCTCACCCCCTCTGACCCTTCAACATTTATCCTAATGGGCATCCCTGGCCTGGAAGCTGCCCACATCTGGATTTCCATCCCTTTCGCTATGTTCTACTTTATCAGCCTGTTGGGAAATTTCACAGTTCTGTATGTTGTAGGCAAAGAGCAGACCCTGCAGAAGCCGATGTACCTGCTGCTCTGCATGCTGGCGCTCACAGACATCGCCACGCCTACCTTCATCGTGCCGAAAGCCCTGTGTATATTTTGGTTCAATTTAAAAAGCATTACTGTGGGTGGCTGCCTCACCCAGTCATTCTTCCTTCACACGGTTTCTGCTACGCGGTCAGCCGTCCTTGTGACAATGGCCTTCGATCGCTATGTTGCCATATGTAACCCTCTGAGATACACCACCATCCTCACCAATGCACAAATAGCTAAGCTAGGGCTAGTGGGTTTGACAAGAGCTGTTCTCTGCATCCTGCCCCTGCCCCTGCTCTTACACAGGCAGCCATTCTGTGGCAACCACATTATCCCTCACACGTACTGCGAGCACATAGCTGTGGCGAAGATATCATGTGGGGACATCACATTTAACAGGATATATGGTTTGGTGATAGCATTTGTACTCATCGGGTTAGACCTGACGCTCATTGCCCTGTCCTACGGTCTGATCATCAGGGCCGTCTTCAGAATCTCCTCCAAGCAAGCCCACCAGAAAGCCCTCAACACCTGCACAGCCCACATCTGTGTGATACTGATTTCTTATACTGCCGGCCTCTTCACCATTCTGAATCACCGGTTCGGTCAGGGCACTGTTCCCCATGTTCACATCATCTTGGCCAACCTCTATCTCCTCATCCCCCCCATGCTCAACCCTATCATTTATGGGGTCAAAAACAAAGAATTTCGTGATATAGTGGGCAAATACATCTGGGTGATCATCTGGGGCCACTGACTTTAAACCTGTATGACAAGAGGGGGAAAGGATATCTCGTCGTTAATAAAGGGTGCTCTGTACCCGTGGATTTTCTACTATTAGTGTTGCCGAAGCATGCAGTTTTAAACCAGAAGAAATGACAGTTTGTGTGAGAAACACAGAAAATCTGGAACTAAAAAATGATTTCTAGGATTTGTTGATGCTTTGAGAGAGGGGATGCTGGCGCCATCTATCACAACATGAAGCAGTTCTTACAACCTCCCAGCTAACTGGGATGCTTTTGGGAGGAATCCCAAAAGTTCTATGAGCTGCATGATGTCCCTTTAGCCCAGCACAGAGGAAGAGCATGCTCAGAAATGACTTGCCTTCCTTGTTTTTAAATAAAAAAAACAATCCAATGTCACGGAAACTCCATTTGAATCTCTCATTCAAAGATGCAGCACTGTCATAGACACAGGCAGCTAGTGCAATGTGGCTTTGCTATTTTTAACAAGGACCAGACAATGTGGTCCTGTCTGGGGCAGCCAGAACAGGGAGAATGGAAAAAGATACCAGATCCTTTTTTTGTAATAAGCAGCAGCTACGAACTGCAGGAGGGAAACAAAAGTTAAGACAGTGTACCTGTGAAGGAAAGGCAGGGGTGCAATGTACGAAGGAGCAATGTCAGAAACACTGAGCCTTGAGGTGGCTCTGAGTAATCTCACTGTCACAATGTTAAACCGTGAAATAAATGCTAGTGAGTAATCCCGTAACAATGTATAATGTGTATGATTTGGGGGGAAATTT